>NC_080731.1:18392070-18692070 GCF_019097595.1 Hemibagrus wyckioides
GGTAAGGGCACTAAAACACTGAAGTGTACAGGGTAAGGGCATTTAAAACACTGAAGTGGACAGGGTAAGGGCACTAAAACATTGAAGTGGACAGGGTAAGGGCATTTAAACACTGAAGTGGACAGGGTAAGGGCACTAAAACATTGAAGTGGACAGGGTAAGGGCATTTAAACACTGAAGTGGACAGGGTAAGGGCATTTAAACACTGAAGTGGACAGGGTAAGGGCACTAAAACATTGAAGTGGACAGGGTAAGGGCATTTAAACACTGAAGTGGACAGGGTAAGGGCATCTAAAACACTGAAGTGTACAGGGTAAGGGCATCTAAAACACTGAAGTGTACAGGGGAAGGGGTAAGGGCATCTAAAACACTGAAGTGTACAGGGTAAGGGCACTAAAACACTGAAGTGTACAGGGTAAGGGCACTAAAACACTGAAGTGTACAGAGTAAGGGCACTAAAACACTGAAGTGGACAGGGTAAGGGCATTTAAAACAATGAAGTGTACAGGGTAAGGGCACTAAAACACTGAAGTGGACAGGGTAAGGGCATTTAAACACTGAAGTGGACAGGGTAAGGGCATTTAAACACTGAAGTGTACAGGGTAAGGGCATTTAAAACACTGAAGTGTACAGGGTAAGGGCACTAAAACACTGAAGTGGACAGGGTAAGGGCATTTAAAACAATGAAGTGTACAGGGTAAGGGCACTAAAACACTGAAGTGGACAGGGTAAGGGCATTTAAACACTGAAGTGGACAGGGTAAGGGCATTTAAACACTGAAGTGTACAGGGTAAGGGCACTAAAACACTGAAGTGTACAGGGTAAGGGCACTAAAACACTGAAGTGGACAGGGTAAGGGCATTTAAAACACTGAAGTGTACAGGGTAAGGGCATTTAAACACTGAAGTGGACAGGGTAAGGGCATTTAAACACTGAAGTGTACAGGGTAAGGGCATTTAAACACTGAAGTGTACAGGGTAAGGGCACTAAAACACTGAAGTGGACAGGGTAAGGCCACTAAAACACTGAAGTGGACAGGGTAAGGGCACTAAAACACTGAAGTGTACAGGGGAAGGGCATCTAAAACACTGAAGTGGACAGGGTAAGGGCACTAAAACACTGAAGTGGACAGGGTAAGGGGTAAGGGCACTAAAACACTGAAGTGTACAGGGTAAGGGGTAAGGGCATCTAAAACACTGAAGTGTACAGGGTAAGGGCATTTAAACACTGAAGTGGACAGGGTAAGGGCATCTAAAACACTGACGTGTACAGGGTAAGGGCATTTAAACACTGAAGTGGACAGGGTAAGGGCACAAACACTGAAGTGGACAGGGTAAGGGCACTAAAACACTGAAGTGTACAGGGTAAGGGCACTAAAACACTGAAGTGGACAGGGTAAGGGCACTAAAACACTGAAGTGTACAGGGTAAGGGCACAAACACTGAAGTGGACAGGGTAAGGGCACTAAAACACTGAAGTGGACAGGGTAAGGGCACTAAAACACTGAAGTGGACAGGGTAAGGGCACTAAAACACTGAAGTGTACAGGGTAAGGGCATTTAAAACACTGAAGTGGACAGGGTAAGGGCACTAAAACATTGAAGTGGACAGGGTAAGGGCATTTAAACACTGAAGTGGACAGGGTAAGGGCACTAAAACACTGAAGTGTACAGGGTAAGGGGTAAGGGCATCTAAAACACTGAAGTGTACAGGGTAAGGGCATCTAAAACACTGAAGTGTACAGGGGAAGGGGTAAGGGCATCTAAAACACTGAAGTGTACAGGGTAAGGGGTAAGGGCACTAAAACACTGAAGTGTACAGGGTAAGGGCATCTAAAACACTGAAGTGTACAGGGGAAGGGGTAAGGGCACTAAAACACTGAAGTGTACAGAGTAAGGGCACTAAAACACTGAAGTGGACAGGGTAAGGGCACTAAAACACTGAAGTGGACAGGGTAAGGGCACTAAAACACTGAAGTGGACAGGGTAAGGGCACTAAAACACTGAAGTGGACAGGGTAAGGGCATTTAAAACACTGAAGTGGACAGGGTAAGGGCACTAAAACATTGAAGTGGACAGGGTAAGGGCATTTAAACACTGAAGTGGACAGGGTAAGGGCACTAAAATACTGAAGTTTACAGGGTAAGGGCACTAAAACACTGACGTGTACAGGGTAAGGGCACTAAAACACTGACGTGTACAGGGTAAGGGCACTAAAACACTGAAGTGGACAGGGTAAGGGCACTAAAACACTGAAGTGTACAGGGTAAGGGCACTAAAACACTGAAGTGGACAGGGTAAGGCGTAAGGGCACTAAAACACTGAAGTGTACAGGGTAAGGGCATTTAAACACTGAAGTGGACAGGGTAAGGGCACTAAAACACTGAAGTGTACAGGGTAAGGGCACTAAAACACTGAAGTGGACAGGGTAAGGCGTAAGGGCACTAAAACACTGAAGTGGACAGGGTAAGGGCACTAAAACACTGAAGTGGACAGGGTAAGGCGTAAGGGCACTAAAACACTGAAGTGGACAGGGTAAGGGCATTTAAACACTGAAGTGGACAGGGTAAGGGCACTAAAACACTGAAGTGGACAGGGTAAGGGCACTAAAACACTGAAGTGGACAGGGTAAGGGCACTAAAACACTGAAGTGGACAGGGTAAGGGCACTAAAACACTGAAGTGTACAGGGTAAGGGGTAAGGGCACTAAAACACTGAAGTGTACAGGGTAAGGGCATTTAAAACACTGAAGTGTACAGGGTAAGGGGTAAGGGCACTAAAACACTGAAGTGTACAGGGTAAGGGCACTAAAACACTGAAGTGTACGGGGTAAGGGGTAAGGGCACTAAAACACTGAAGTGTACGGGGTAAGGGCACTAAAACACTGAAGTGTACAGGGTAAGGGCACTAAAACACTGAAGTGTACGGGGTAAGGGCACTAAAACACTGAAGTGTACAGGGTAAGGGGTAAGGGCACTAAAACACTGAAGTGTACAGGGTAAGGGCACTAAAACACTGAAGTGTACGGGGTAAGGGCACTAAAACACTGAAGTGTACAGGGTAAGGGCACTAAAACACTGAAGTGTACAGGGTAAGGGCACTAAAACACTGAAGTGTACAGGGTAAGGGCACTAAAACACTGAAGTGTACAGGGTAAGGGGTAAGGGCACTAAAACACTGCATTGTACAGGGGAAGGGGTAAGGGCACTAAAACACTGAAGTGTACAGGGTAAGGGGTAAGGGCACTAAAACACTGAAGTGTACAGGGTAAGGGCACTAAAACACTGAAGTGTACGGGGTAAGGGCACTAAAACACTGAAGTGTACGGGGTAAGGGCACTAAAACACTGAAGTGTACAGGGTAAGGGCACTAAAACACTGAAGTGTACAGGGTAAGGGGTAAGGGCACTAAAACACTGAAGTGTACAGGGTAAGGGCACTAAAACACTGAAGTGTACGGGGTAAGGGCACTAAAACACTGAAGTGTACAGGGTAAGGGCATTAAAACACTGAAGTGTACAGGGTAAGGGCACTAAAACACTGAAGTGTACGGGGTAAGGGCACTAAAACACTGAAGTGTACGGGGTAAGGGCACTAAAACACTGAAGTGTACGGGGTAAGGGCACTAAAACACTGAAGTGTACGGGGTAAGGGCACTAAAACACTGAAGTGTACGGGGTAAGGGCACTAAAACACTGAAGTGTACGGGGTAAGGGCACTAAAACACTGAAGTGTACAGGGTAAGGGGTAAGGGCACTAAAACACTGAAGTGTACAGGGTAAGGGCACTAAAACACTGAAGTGTACAGGGTAAGGGGTAAGGGCACTAAAACACTGAAGTGTACAGGGTAAGGGCATTTAAAACACTGAAGTGTACAGGGTAAGGGCACTAAAACACTGAAGTGTACGGGGTAAGGGCACTAAAACACTGAAGTGTACGGGGTAAGGGCACTAAAACACTGAAGTGTACGGGGTAAGGGCACTAAACCACTGAAGTGTACGGGGTAAGGGCACTAAAACACTGAAGTGTACGGGGTAAGGGCACTAAAACACTGAAGTGTACGGGGTAAGGGCACTAAAACACTGAAGTGTACGGGGTAAGGGCACTAAAACACTGAAGTGTACGGGGTAAGGGCACTAAAACACTGAAGTGTACAGGGTAAGGGGTAAGGGCACTAAAACACTGAAGTGTACAGGGTAAGGGCATTTAAAACACTGAAGTGTACAGGGTAAGGGCACTAAAACACTGAAGTGTACGGGGTAAAGGGTAAGGGCACTAAAACACTGAAGTGTACGGGGTAAGGGCACTAAAACACTGAAGTGTACGGGGTAAGGGCACTAAAACACTGAAGTGTACGGGGTAAGGGCACTAAAACACTGAAGTGTACGGGGTAAGGGCACTAAAACACTGAAGTGTACGGGGTAAGGGCACTAAAACACTGAAGTGTACGGGGTAAGGGCACTAAAACACTGAAGTGTACAGGGTAAGGGGTAAGGGCACTAAAACACTGCATTGTACAGGGGAAGGGGTAAGGGCACTAAAACACTGAAGTGTACAGGGTAAGGGCATTTAAAACACTGAAGTGTACAGGGTAAGGGCACTAAAACACTGAAGTGTACGGGGTAAGGGCACTAAAACACTGAAGTGTACGGGGTAAGGGCACTAAAACACTGAAGTGTACGGGGTAAGGGCACTAAAACACTGAAGTGTACGGGGTAAGGGCACTAAAACACTGAAGTGTACGGGGTAAGGGCACTAAAACACTGAAGTGTACGGGGTAAGGGCACTAAAACACTGAAGTGTACGGGGTAAGGGCACTAAAACACTGAAGTGTACGGGGTAAGGGCACTAAAACACTGAAGTGTACGGGGTAAGGGCACTAAAACACTGAAGTGTACGGGGTAAGGGCACTAAAACACTGAAGTGTACGGGGTAAGGGCACTAAAACACTGAAGTGTACGGGGTAAGGGCACTAAAACACTGAAGTGTACGGGGTAAGGGCACTAAAACACTGAAGTGTACGGGGTAAGGGCACTAAAACACTGAAGTGTACGGGGTAAGGGCACTAAAACACTGAAGTGTACGGGGTAAGGGCACTAAAACACTGAAGTGTACGGGGTAAGGGCACTAAAACACTGAAGTGTACGGGGTAAGGGCACTAAAACACTGAAGTGTACGGGGTAAGGGCACTAAAACACTGAAGTGTACGGGGTAAGGGCACTAAAACACTGAAGTGTACGGGGTAAGGGCACTAAAACACTGAAGTGTACGGGGTAAGGGCACTAAAACACTGAAGTGTACGGGGTAAGGGCACTAAAACACTGAAGTGTACGGGGTAAGGGCACTAAAACACTGAAGTGTACGGGGTAAGGGCACTAAAACACTGAAGTGTACGGGGTAAGGGCACTAAAACACTGAAGTGTACGGGGTAAGGGCGCTAAAACACTGAAGTGTACGGGGTAAGGGCGCTAAAACACTGAAGTGTACGGGGTAAGGGCGCTAAAACACTGAAGTGTACGGGGTAAGGGCGCTAAAACACTGAAGTGTACGGGGTAAGGGCGCTAAAACACTGAAGTGTACGGGGTAAGGGCACTAAAACACTGAAGTGTACGGGGTAAGGGCACTAAAACACTGAAGTGTACGGGGTAAGGGCACTAAAACACTGAAGTGTACGGGGTAAGGGCACTAAAACACTGAAGTGTACGGGGTAAGGGCACTAAAACACTGAAGTGTACGGGGTAAGGGCACTAAAACACTGAAGTGTACGGGGTAAGGGCATTTAAAACACTGAAGTGTACAGGGTAAGGGCACTAAAACACTGAAGTGTACAGGGTAAGGGCACTAAAACACTGAAGTGTACAGGGTAAGGTAAGCAAAGTGTGCTTTTCTGAAGCCAAATCTACTTAAATGAAAGCGGTTTTAATAAGAAATGACAATCTCACCCGGTTTGTGTTGAGTCATCAGTGTTGTAGAGAAGCGGTGTGATTTATAATGACTCCTTCACGGTGAAATCAGATCCAGACACTGTAAATGTAAACATTAGCGACTTTTGTACTAAATTCAATAAATCCTTTAATAAACCGCGTGTCTTACTTCTGAAATGTAACTCCCGGAAGTCTTCACGCCCTCTCACTTCCGATAAAATACAGGAAGGACTTTGACAACCCTCCCTGTCTGAATAAACAAGTCATTTTTTGTCCTACCCATATTCCGTAAATCCCGCCTCCTTCTCTATGATTGGCTAATCCTTAATCCTTATTCTCACTCTGGACAAAGGCGTCTACCAACTATATTTACTATATTTGCCTTAAAAAGCATAAATAGTTGGTTTGCTAAACACTGAGATGACAAATAATTAACTATTTAATTTTTTAAAATTGTTTTGCATACAAACACACACACATTTTATATACATATATATATATATAGAGTATAAACAGCTCTGGAAAAAATAAGAGACCACTGCAAAATAATGAGTTTCTTATGTTTTTTCTTCCAGGTTCATGTACTGGTCAGATGAACTGTTTTGTTTCAGTTTTTGTGAACTGCTGACAATATTTCTCCCAAATTCAAAATATGACTATTGTTATTTAGAGTGAATATTTAAAGGAAATGACATCACATCAAAATAACCCAAGATCATGAAGTATTTGCAGAGCTTTAATAACTCAAATAAAACAAAATGCAAATAATTTGTAAACAAATTGTGTTAATGCTTTGTCTAAATAACATTAAGAAATCAGTATTTGGTGGAATAACCCTGATTTGCATGAGTTTTGGCTCCATGATCTCCACCAGTTTCTCACATTGCTGTTGGGGAACTTTATACCACTCTTTTTGCAAAAAAGCAAACAGCTCAGCTTTGCTTGATGGTTTGTGATCATCCATCTTCCTCCTGATGACATTCCAGAGGTTTTCAATAGGGTTCAAATCTGGAGATTGGGCAGTGGTCTCTTATTTTACCGACTTTTATTTTACTTAATGATAATGATCCGATCCATTGAAGACTCTCTGAAATAAAGATAAGGCAGTGGGTTGGGCTTTTCTTAACCAATCACAGCAGTGCAAGATTGAAATGATTGCAGAACATTTCATTTCATTTCAAGATAATTTCAAGGTGACATAACAGTTACATAATTATTACTGAACATAAAGAAAAAACACAGAAACTAACAGATTCTCTTGAACTCCAAATAAAACACAATAATTTTTAAATAAAAGAGTAACACAATTCTTTGGTTTGCAATTTATTTTTAAGTAAATGGAGTCAGTGTGCAGTTTATCAGGCAATATATGTGCAGACACACACACACACACACACAGATATATACAAATATATACAAAAATTTACACAAATATATAGAAAGGTACAGGGTGTTTTGTTTGTAACACATTTAAAAAAGCCAAAACACAAAGTTACATAAAGGCATTAAATACTTGGTCATAAAAAACCATTAAAAAAAATTAACACTCTGAATACTGCTATACCTGAACCACTGAACAAAACCCAAAAAGCCCCTGAGAAAAGAAGATCAGAAATCTAATTTAATAACCTCAATGCAAGTCTAAGGGCAGCTGCTGAATTCAGCTAATGAAGATTTTATGAGAATTTGTCCAGTTTAGAAGTTTTTTGATGTAAGAATTTGACTTATGAGAAGGTTTATAAAAACATATTAATAAAACTGTGTTCATTTCATCAGTAAAACACTGTGTTGGTTTGGTTGTTGAGATTCTCCTGATAGTGATGTAACACCACATTAAACCCCACTGGATTCTAAAATCTAAACAAACCCAAATGACACAGAAGAAACATCACATGGATCTGGATGTTGTACATATGGAGTTTGTGGCTTAAAAAAATAAATAATAATGAATTTGTCTTAAGAAAACACTTCCTGTGTCTCCAGTCCATCACAGAACACGAGCCACATGTCCTGCACATGGACAGGAGATTTATCTTAGTCCACATACTGACATGATTTAGGAGGAAAAATAAAGTCAGTGCATCTCTACACCAGCGCTAGCTGAATTTCTGCTGCACTACAGTTAGAACATGTCAAATTCAGCACTTTTAATATCAGTGTTAATTTCATAAGATGATGACGAAAAAAATTCGTTAACGACCATTTTTTTCTGTGACTAAGAGGAGACGAGACTAAGACGAAACTAATATCTGCTGATAAAATCTATGACGAAACGTAAGATGTTTCTTTGTTAACGAGACGAGACTGGACTAAAATGCTTTTTTTTTTTAGGAGAATCGGACATTCAATATAAATGAGCTCTTTGTATCGGCTAACCGTTTTTCATAATGTGTGTCCCTGTCATTGGATAAAGGGCGTTTGCATCTCAGACAGTTGGTGGGTCGGCTAAATAAACTCCAACTGGCCTGGCGAGCTGCAGTGGCTTTAGCACCTGAAGCTTTAGAAAAAAATGAACAACTGATATATGGAAGCATTTCTGTAAAAAAACAAACAAACAAACAAACAAAAAAAGATTGTGCACTGTCACAGAAAATGGAGAGAAGCCCTGTGGCTATAAAACAGATGGAAAGAATACCATGAATCTTAAGAGGCATCTGAAGGTGCGTCACCCTGCTATTTACGCAGCTTCTGTCACGCTAACTCAACTACTTAGTCTTATTTAAGTACTTTTTCTTAACGTTAGGTCAGTGTTACTGGATGGTCAACAGGTAAACTCCCTAGCGAGTTTTAGCTTTATGTTAATGAACATCGTCAGTTAGCTAACCTTACTGCATAGTTCTGAACCAGACTTTCATAAATATAAAATGCTTAATTATATATTAATATATAATATATAATAATAATTAATTATATATTGTACAACAGTTCGACTTTTCTGCGGCATTCAGTTCTGTTTCTAATGAAATCTGCATCACATGCTGTAGTGAGATTATTTAGGCCATAGCCTATTTGTTCAATAGCATGCAGATAGCAAGCTATTTCTACAATGACAAATGGATTTGGAAGTTCCCCAAGGTATTGGGCATGTACGTATGCTTAAGGCTGGAATACACTACATGATTTTTGCTCTGATTTTTTCCCTATTTCCATTCTGGAGAATTTGACGCTCCCATATCTGAGTTGAGAGATTGCATAAAAAATCCATGATGGTATGTTGGTGACAGATTATTGATTTCATCCAGTCGGAGGATATGAAAGATATTCGATCATATTTTGATTTTAGAATGCATATTGTTTTCATTTGTCATGTGTCTCCTAGCAACAAGGCAGACGTTTATGCTAGTCTGTTGTATGTTAGTACTATATGTTCAGCTGCTTTTGAACATCTGTCTGTTTATTGCACATTTATTTGAAGTTTCAGAAAATAAATGCTGTTTTTCCATAACAGCTAAAGAAGGCATTTTTGGTTTTTACTTGATACATGAACTATAGACCACTTTTACCTATCCTTAATGTATGATCCTACCTTCTAAATGAGCAAGGGCAGTACAGCAGGCTGATATCCAACTAAGAAAAAAAGGATATGTAGAATTGTACAAGTGCTAAGAGTGCAGTGTCAATATAGCTCGTTATCTTGATCCAAATTTCTCCTAAGCTTAATCTGGTCTAAAGAGAGAAAAATACTACATAGAAAATTAACAAAATTTAAGCCAGTAACTGCAGTTTGACTACAACTTAACAAAAATACAATTACTTTTCGTCGACTAAAACTAGATTAAAACTAGACTAAAACTATGACTAAGACAAAAATTACTTAAATGTGACTAAGACTAATAACTGTTTTTGTCTGAAGATAAAGACTAAGACTACATAAAAATGGTTTTGGTCATTAAGGTAAACACTTCATTCTCTGATTAATATGGAGTAGAGCAGCTTTACATTTACTGAGTGTTGCTGTGATCCTCTGAAGCTCTGAACTCCTCCCTCTGTCCTGCACAATCAGGGAAAAGTCCAGAAGTTTGTGTGCTGTGAGATTCTCAGTACAACAGTGACACTGACATGACAGTGAGGTGCTGCTACGACTCAATCAGCTACTGAGAGCTGTTTTTTACCTTCACATTTTATAATAATATTACTTTTCATCTGTCACATTATAGGTGTCCTTTTTTAACATACTTCAGTGTGTCACTGCCTAGATAAAGAATTTAACCAAATTTTATTCATGAAATTCATGAACGGTTCACGTTAGAAACTCATCAGCAACTTTAACACAAGCTTCAAAACTTTGGTGTCTAAAGTAAAAACCCAACATTATCTCACTACTCCTGCAGTCCTGCTTCAAGGTGAATAATGTGATGACTTCCAATGTGTCACTGACTTCATAAAGGACTATTTATGAATAAAATTTGTTTATTTCTGTATGGTTAAAGTTTTTACCCTGTAAGATGGAGGACAACGGCTCTGTATTTGAAGTTCTGCTCTTTCTCACATTTTCTCTTCATCTTTCAAGTCAATTAGCCAATATGTCTAAACTCACCTGTTCATCTTTCATCAGCAGGTGAGTGCAGACATATTTTGAAACTATCATTTAATAAGAAAACTATATATTTTGTTTTTCACTGTTTTTACCAGCACCTGCTCGTGTAATCCCCCAGATAAACTCCATAAGCTCTGATAAAGACTGAAAATGTTCATTACTCTGGAGTCTGAGCTAAACCCACATGAAAGATGTCTGTATTCACTCTTCACACCCTGGATGGAAGCTTCAGTAGAGGAAAAGCTGGGCAGGAAATCACTCTTCAGTGTGGAGGCTCACTTACTGGTTTAGACTGGAACGTCACTGTGTGGAGTCTGAAAGACAGATGATGATCAGACACTTATTAAAGAAACTGTCTTCTGTAACTGATCTTCAGAAAAGAACCATAGTTACACTAAATATACACTGCTCACAAAAAGTTAAGGATATTTGACTTTTGGGTGAAATTTATGGAAAATGTAAAAATTTCGGCTACAGTAATATTATATCATGAAAGTAGGGCATTTAAGTAGAAGCATGCAATGGTGATTTCCTCATCTCAAACAATTTATTGAAACAAAAGCCAAAAACAGTGGTGGGTATACCACAACAAAAAATGTCAATGTCTCAATAATTTGTCATGTGCCCTTGACCATCAATTACAGCTTGACAACGACGTCTCATGCTGTTCACGAGTCGACTTATTGTCTGCTGAGGCATGGCATTCCCCTCTCTTGAAGGGCGTCTCTCAGGTCATTGAGGTTCTGGGATGCAGGGTTACGAGCCTCTACACCGCGACTCAGCTGATCCCATAGGTTTTCTATGGGATTCAGGTCTGGAGAAAGTGCAGGCCTCTCCATTTGAGGTACCCCAGCCTCCAGCAGCCGTTCCCTAATGATGCGACCTTGATGAGCTGGAGCATTGTCGTCCATGAAGATGAAATTAGGCCTGTGTTGTTCATGCAGGGGCACAATGACTGGATTAATGATGTTATTCAGGTAGTATTGGTTTGTCACTGTACCATTTACAAGATGTAGGGCAGTTCTGTATTGAGTAGACACACCTGCCCAGACTGTAACACCTCTCTCCTTGACGTCTCCAACATCGTTGGCGGCCATCATTTCTGCTTAACATGAATCGACTTTCATCAGAGAACAGCACTGAGGCCCACTGGTCCCTCGTCCAGCGTAAATGCTCCCTGGCCCATGCAAGATGATGATGCCTGTGCCTGGTGGTGTGGTCAGGTTGTCTAGCACGCAGACCATGCTGATGTAATTGGTTTCGAATGGTCTGACGTGACACTTGGGTGCCTCTCACCTCCCTTAATGTGCCTGGAGTTGAGTGGCATTCATCATCCGGTTCCGCAGGGCACTGTTCACAATGAAGCGGTCATCAATGTGGGATGTGGCCAAAGGACGTCCACTTCTATGCATTTCTGTGACTCTTCCAGTCTCTCTGTATCTCTGTCGCAACCTGCTGATGACACTCTGTGACACACTAAGCTCAGTGGCCATTTCCCTCTGAGAACATCCTGTTTGAAGCCTCACAATGGTGAGGTACTGTTGATCAATTGTTAGGTGTGGTCTTGGTCTCATGATGTCAAAATGTGAACAGCATGATGAAGAGGACTGTTTAAATACCAATTCTAATTGAACCAGAAAATTTATTGGTCAATTCATGAATCAAACACCAGTTGTGAATTTTGCCATTAAGCACCTTGTTAGAGAACAGCAAGTTATGCAAAAAGTACTGAAACACTGAACAGTTGGACATGTGCAATTTAGGTGCATCCTGAAATTTCACCCAAAAGCCGAATATCCTTAACTTTTTGTGAGTAGTGTGAATTCTGTGAGCTGAGAACAGTCAGTACTGACTTTCTTCATTAAACTGTAAATATATTACATGTAATACAAATATCAAAATCTGTACTTAACATGTACATACATTTAACGGATTTATCTCAGTTCCCTTCTGTTGGACTTCATGGGATTGTTCTGCACCAGACACCTTTTTCTTCTTCAGGATGAACACTCCAGCAACAACAGCAATGAGAGTGACTGCACCAATGATGATACCAATTGGTGTTCCAACTGATCCTCTACCTGTTAAATCAGAACAGAGTCTTTATTATCTGCTGCATCAGGAAATCAGATTTATTGTTTATACTGTATGTGGAGTTGATCAGGACCTTTTGGTACTTCTAGCACTAACTCCTCCTTCAGGCTGCTGTGCTGAATCACGCAGGTGTAGGTGTGTTTCTGCAGATCCTCAGCTGGGACTTTCAGAATGCTTCTCTTCTGGAAGCTTCCATCCTGGTTGGGAAATGTCTCTCTGAGCTCCACGTCCTCGTTCACGTCCTCTCCGTCCTTCCTCCAGGTGATATTCACTACTTCCGGGAAGAAACCTGTAGCGTTACACACCACCTCTGGAGAAGGCGAGTGTTTCTGGAACACTGATGCTGTAGGAGGAACTGCAGACACAAAGACAGAAATATTAAAACACTGTAGTATTTATATATTTACTGACACTAGTGTGTGCACGTGTGTTGTCAAGGATGAAAGAGTGTGTACTCTTTCAGTGTGTGTGTGTGTGTGTGTGTGTATGTGTATAATGAAACTGAAAACTGAAAACAATGAAACTGAAACACTGGCCAATTTAGTGTTGGAGGTTTCGTGGCTAAATTTGACCAGCCTGGTGGCCAATCTTCATTGATTACACATTCCACCAGTAAGAGCAGAGTGTGAAGTTTTAATTAGCAGAGTAATAGCACAGTTTTGCTTAAAATATTGCAATGCACACAACATTATGGGCGACATATCAGAGTTCAAAAGAGGACAAATTGTTGGTGCACGTCTCGCTGGCGCATCTGTGACTAAGACAGCAAGTCTTTGTGATGTATCAAGAGCCACGGTATCCAGGGTAATGTCAGCATACCACCAAGAAGGACGAACCACATCCAACAGGAGTAACTGTGGACGCAAGAGGAAGCTGTCTGAAAGGGATGTCCGGGTGCTAACCCGGATTGTATCCAAAAAACATAAAACCACAGCTGCCCAACTCACTGCAGAATTAAATGTGCACCTCAGCTCTCCTGTTTCCACCAAAACTGTCCGTCAGGAGCTCCACAGGGTCAATGTACATGGCCGGGCTGCTATAGCCAAACCTTTGGTCACTCGTGCCAATGCCAAACGTCGGTTTCAATGGTGCCAGCAGCGAAAATCTGTCCACAGCCCAAATGTGAAACATGTATTGTTCTCTGATGAGTCCACCTTCACTGTCTTTCCCACATCCGGGAGAGTTACGGTGTGGAGAAGCCCCAAAGAAGCGTACCACCCAGACTGTTGCATGCCCAGAGTGAAGCATGGGGGTGGATCAGTGATGGTTTGGGCTGCAATATCATGGCATTCCCTAGGCCCAATACTTGTGCTAGATGGGCGCGTCACTGCCAAGGACTGCCGAACCAATCTGGAGGACCATGTGCACCCAATGGTTCAAACATTGTACCCTGAAGGCGGTGCCGTGTATCAGGATGATAATGCACCAATACACACAGCAAGACTGGTGACAGAGTGGTTTGATGAACATGAAAGTGAAGTTGAACATCTCCCATGGCCTGCACAGTCACCAGATCTAAATATTATTGAGCCACTTTGGGGTGTTTTGGAGGAGTGAGTCAGGAAACGTTTTCCTCCACCAGCATCACGTAGTGACCTGGCCACTATTCTGCAAGAAGAATGGCTCAAAATCCCTCTGGCCACTGTGCAGGACTTGTATCTGTCATTTCCAAGACGAATTGATGCTGTATTGGCCGCAAAAGGAGGCCCTACACCATACTAATGAATTATTGTGGTCTAAAACCAGGTGTTTCAGTTTCATTGTCCAACCCCTGTATATAAATAACAGCTGTAGTTACAGTAACAGAGCAGATCACACACTTTACCTTTCCTCTTCATAGTCTCTTTGCTGTAAAGTACAAACTTATTTAACTGATCAATACAGTCATAACTCAGGTATTCCTTCCAGTATTTAGCCTTTTCTCCTTTAGGATCCCACTCCATTAAAAAGTTCTTCGCTTTATCATTAGCTGGAGTCCAGGATTCATGTCCGTGTCCCAGGTTCCAGTTCAGATCCAGACTGATGAAATCTTCTCCATCATAACGGTACTGACTGTATCCTCTAATGATGCCATTATCAAGCCCACAGCCCAACATCCACTGGAGTGTATGATTTCCTGCACACACACACACACAGTTCTTTATTGACATCTGCTCAATAACCTGTCCTGTAAATCTGTATAAATCATAGCAAAATAAAGTGCTGGAAGAATAAAAGTTTCCTGAGACCTTTATTACTAGATATTACAAATTACTGCACTGGAATTTCAGATGTATGTGAGAGGACATTAATTAAACTGTTGATTCTAGACCAGAAATAATTTGATCATGTTTCCAGTTTCTTAGGATAATTATTCTTGAGGTTTTTAGTAAAGTCTTGCCATCTGAGCATGTTTTCTGCTGCTGGTGAAACTGACAACAGACTGAGAAGCAGATTTTCATCCACAGCATGTGGAAATTCTGATTTTATTCATTATAATGGGTCACTTGTATTGTTTTGCAGGGTCCAGCAGTCATACAGACTAGGTTAAGACGTTAGGTTAAAACAGATATAGTGACTAACTTTCTTTTGGTTATTTATCTTTTTTCTGTATATACAAAACATACAAAATGCATAGCAGATAATTCAAAAGCCTGTTATTTCTTAATAAACTGAATGTTAGTCTATTGTGGCTGCCATTTCTGTTTAGCTTGAAACAAGAATTCACTTTGGAGCTTCAGTAAAGCTTTTCTGCCTCCTGGAAGGTGCAACTGCAGTGTTTTTAAGAGGGTTTATTGACTTATTATTGACTTAAGTAACAAAAAACATTCTCTGAATGCACGTGTGTCTACAGAGTACAGTCAGTGTGTGATGGTGATTAAAGCTCTGAGTTTTACCTTCATCTTGATTCAGGTTCTTCATTACTGTAACCATAATGTCCTGATGATCCTGTAAATACTCTGTCTTTCTGTTCCAGTAATCTGGATCATCAGCACTGATCTTCTGTATCCACTCTGTCTTTGGGATCATCTTCCTGATGTTACGGTCATAATATACAAACTGCTCTCCATCCACCAGACCCACAGCAGTGAACTCTGGGAAATTTATTCCTGGTGTGACAGCAGTGTAGAAGAACTGCAGAGAGTGTGTGTCTGTAAAAGATTAAATACATTTTTTAGCATATAAAATGTCTTATGTCATTGTAAGTTAATAAAATTGAATCCTTTTAAGTTTGATGCTTCTTATCCAGTTGCCAGTCAGTGCCGCTCTGACAGTGAAGAAAAATGAAGATAGAGATAGTGATTAAATCTCATCACTAACCACACGTGAACTCTGGGTCACTTTCAAGTGCATCAAATGTACAGTGGAATTATACCACACTTTCTGTTTTAGTGGTATGATAGATTAATTGATCCATTTCTCCATCTCCCTGCCTTGTACCAGCCCCACTTGCTGTAGGTAGACTGCAGATCATGGCTCAGTACAGATGGTACACTCAGCTGATAGTACCACCCTCTGAAGAACTTCCCTGTCCTGCTTGGTGCTGTTCTCAAACCAGGCTGTGATGTTTCCTGTCAGGATGCTCTTAATGGTGCAGATGTAAAAGTGCCTAGTTTAAAATCTCCCTTGTGTCTAAGGTGGGAAAAAATGTTAATATCACAAGACCATGACATATCCTGCATGATGTGAACACCAAGGTACCACATACTGTCCACTCTCTCCACTGGGGTCCTGTTGATACTGAGGGGGTTGTAGCTCCTCTCCTGCTTCATGCTGAAGTTCACCATCAACTCATTTTTCTTGCTGGTGTTCAGGAGGTTGTTTTTTGCGAATGCAAACAGGCTAGAGTAAGTTATCAAATGGAGTACTTGCTATGCAAATTTGAGGTATAATAACTTGTAAGAGGTAGATATAGGTCTCTGTTCTGGCACTGGGGTGGTGGAACAAACTTTCCCAAGATGTCCGAACTGCTGAGTCACTGGCTGACTTCAAACAATTGAGGAAGACCCATCTCTTCCTGAAACACATAAACTAGCTCTTATTTTCCCTCATTGCTGTATGTTGTAAGAATTAAAAAAAAAAAATCCCAAAACAGTTTTTAGGCTGATGGTATCCTAGGTCTGTGACCTACTGAACCAGTGTTAAAGTGTTAGTTGATAGAGAGTTCAAAGCACTTTTGTACGTCACTCTGGATAAAGGTGTTTGCTAAATGCCAGAAATGTAAATGTAAAACATGGCAAATGGAGTTTGATTTGAAATTTGGCAGACATTGTAGATCTGTGCAAACGAAAACGCAAGGGTAAAACATGATTTGTGGTTTCATTTGAATGTGACAATTTAATCATTTACAAATAGAAAAACAACTGCAAATACAATTACAATTACTTTGGAAAATTGTCTGGAAAATACATCCATAGTGTAGTCCTCAACATCAACAAATAACCTCATACAACAAAATACACAACAGATTTCAATATGTACTATTTTTACCCACAACAAACAAGTTAACCCAGATCCAGGTGAAGAAAAGTAGCCACCACCCTTCCTACTTCCACTATTAGAAGAGAGATAGATGTTATGTTATGAAGCTTACATGACTAATTAATCGGCAAGAAATGGGACTATCTCTATAAAAGAGTTTGGTGTTTGTCTCAGGTGTGTGTCTATAACATATCCAGAAGAAAAGTAAACCAATCATTTAAAGCAAGCAATTCAAAATTCGTCATTCTACAGTCCTTTGACTGTTTATAAATGTAGGGTCTTCACACTAGTTCAAAAAAAGTGAGCAGTCTTTCCAGGAGTGAGCAAAGCATCCCAGCAAATTCAGACTACAGTCAAACTGTTTAATGCTCAGAGATACAAAGAAAAACCCAAGAGTCACAGCATGACATCTATGGGCTCTATAATCACAGGAAATGCCTATGTTCATGACAGCAGTCAGAAAAAGACTGAAGTTTGGTATTCATGAAAGGGGATACGAAAAAGCCAGTGTATGGTGACTGACAGGGGCCAACACAGATAAATACAGAAACACAGGCAAATACAGAAACACACAGGCAAACACAGAACCGCAGACAGGCAAACAGAAAAAGACACAAGCAAACACAGAACCACACACAGGCAAATACAGAAACACACACAGGCAAATACAGAAACACACACAGGCAAACACAGAACCACACACAGGCAAATACAGAAACACACACAGGCAAATACAGAAACACACACAGGCAAACACAGAACCGCAGACAGGCAAACACAGAACCGCAGACAGGCAAACACAGAACCACACACAGGCAAATACAGAACCACACACAGGCAAATACAGAACCACACACAGGCAAATACAGAAACACACAGGCAAACACAGAACCGCAGACAGGCAAACACAGAACCGCAGACAGGCAAACACAGAACCGCAGACAGGCAAACACAGAACCGCAGACAGGCAAACAGAAAAAGACACAAGCAAACACAGAACCACACACAGGGAAATACAGAAACACACACAGGGAAATACAGAAGCACACACAGGCAAATACAGAAGCACACACAGGGAAATACAGAAGCACACACAGGGAAATACAGAAACACACACAGGGAAATACAGAAACACACACAGGCAAATACAGAAACACACACAGGGAAATACAGAAGCACACACAGGGAAATACAGAAACACACACAGGGAAATACAGAAGCACACACAGGGAAATACAGAAACACACACAGGGAAATACAGAAGCACACACAGGCAAACACAGAAACACACACAGGGAAATACAGAAGCACACACAGGGAAATACAGAAACACACACAGGGAAATACAGAAGCACACACAGGGAAATACAGAAACACACACAGGGAAATACAGAAACACACACAGGCAAATACAGAAACACACACAGGGAAATACAGAAGCACACACAGGGAAATACAGAAACACACACAGGGAAATACAGAAGCACACACAGGGAAATACAGAAACACACAGGCAAATACAGAAACACACACAGGGAAATACAAAAACACACACAGGGAAATACAGAAACACACACAGGGAAATACAGAAGCACACACAGGGAAATACAGAAGCACACACAGGCAAACACAGAAACACACAGGCAAATACAGAAACAGACAAATGCAGCAAACACGGTAGTTCATAGCATTTATGAGTATACAGGCTAAATGTTTTATAATCTTTATGTTACTGTTAAAGGATAAAGATTTTACTGCGCAATTGAAAGTCGCAGAAAAAACGACTTCTCCTTCTGCCGCCATTTTGTATCCATTTCGAGACAGTCTGCTGTCACAAATGACCATCATTTACAGAATATAGATTTTTACGTTTCTAACTCACCTGCTGATGAAAAATGAAGAGAAAATGTGAGAAAAAGCAGAACTTTTAATATAGTGCTGCTGTCCTCCATCTTACAGCACAGACTTAAACCAGAATTAAACAATTTCATGAATAATATTTAGTGAAGTCCTTTATAAAGTCAGTGACACATTGGAGTCACCTCGTTCACCTCGAAGCAGGACTGCAGGAGTAACGAGATAATTTTGGGTAAAACTCGACATTTTACTTTAGACACCGATGTTTTGAAGCTTGCGTCATATTCGATAACAAGATTTTAACGGTGACCTATGCAGAAGTGTGTTTCCGGGAAATGTCACATGACCTCTGACGTTTGAACCGACTGGGTGCTTGTGACTGAAATTTCTGGGATACCCCACCTTCAAGTGAAATGAACTATCTGACTCCATGTTTGCATTAAATTGTTTCATATGTGTTGTGTTGTGTTGTCGGACTCAATTTCAGTAAACTCGAATCGTCTCCGGTCACTTTGTCGCTGTGCACTGGAACCTAACCACGCCCCCCGATCGTGACCACGCCCCAAAAGTAAACAGGGGGCCGCAAAATTTTTCTTTTTTTCATTAATCAGAACCAATTATATAAGGGTAAACAGATATATACTGATTAATACACAAAAACATGCCAGAAGGTACAAACTACTGATTTATGAATTAAAAACTGTATATTCATGAAAAATATTACTAGCTTTTGGAGGATGTTTTCCAAACTGGTGCAGTACTTAGTCTCCTGAAGAAACTTGTCTTGGATCCTGACCATTCCTTCTTATATATGTGAAAATAATAAAAAGTAAAATTGCTATTATTACATTTACTGGAATAATATATTCATATCAAAAGTATTTGAACATATTTCCTCCTTATAAAATTTTCCATACACAACCAATTACAAAACAGATGGATAAAAGATTATTTTTTTTATTGAACAAAAATCAAAGGAAAAATCAATTAAATAAACATACTTTTAGCTGGATGTATATCATGAATTTTATTATTTAAACAGTATGTTTCACAAATACACCAAGCTTTATTCCAGTTTATATTTCTAGATACATTTGTCCAAATAAGCTTTTATGAGTAGATGTTTCACCTATTATATCAATAGGTGATGTATGTCTATTAGAACAACCATGATTAAGAATATCAATGTCTTCTAGAAACATAGGAAGAGTTTTAAAAGATATGAAGAGTGCCATAGAAGAATCACTTTCAGAAGCTCTTACTAAAGGTATAACTTATTGGGGTATGGTGTCAAATACAACAGCATATTCTTTTTGGTTTAACTGTAAACCCAAAGTTATCCAAGAATTTAATATAAGATAATACATTACCATTTAAATTATAAAAGTTGTCTAACACAATATCATTTGCATACCAACTTTTATAGGAGAGACTACTTTTATATTGAATACATCTATTGTTCCAAATAATAAATTTATTTGGAGAAAAATTGTGCTTAAGCACAAGCACTTAAGCCAATAAAGCTTGTTTGTAAAATGTAGCCTTCCAGAAAGCATCTCTTATTGATCCATACAGAAATCTCACAATCACTGGCCGTGGAAACTGGTCCTTTCCTCTGGTGTCCATTTTGCCGAAGCAATGAGCCACATCCGCTGCTGCCACGACTGCGCCACCACCACTGCCTGGAACTCTTTCAAATCTCTTAGACATTTTCCTTCGGGTATCCATATATAAGAAGATTGTACTGACGGCTATTCCGTTCAACGAATGTTTTGGATCGCTCTTTTATCTTTGAAGGTAACTACCTCAATTTCTTCCGCATTGCATAACTCACATGTCGAGTGATTCTATTACAGAGAATGACAGATTCCGAGATAAATCTCTCAACACAACAAATAAACCAACAAAATATCTAAAAACAAAAAAAAACAAACCTTAAAAGAACGACTCTATTAGGCAAACATTGTTAACTGTGTGTAACAATATGTCTAACATCTCTCAATGAAAAGAAACAACAGCTCCTTCCGCCATCTTGGAATAACCTGCCAGGCTTCAGAACCTTGCCCTGTAGGTATGATGTATTTTTGTTCCTGGATAACCCGGATGTTGGCGTCACCCTGGATCTCGTGACAAAAAGCTAATAGAATTTTTCCTTTGGCGTATGAATTACTGCAGAAAATAAGTTCTGTGAACAATAATAATAATATAATGTAATAACAAATGCGCACAACCTTTATTCATTTTGAAGCCGGAATACAATCAGCAAAAATGATTTCTAGAACACAAGTATAAACACAGTGAGGTTCGGTGTGATGATTAATTTCCCTGACAACCTCCTGTAGTCCATTTTAGTCACTTTTTAGCAACCGCTTTTTTAATAATACAACCTTTTTCCATCCATTCCAGTGGAAAAAACATCTCGAAAACACTGCTGGACTATATAGCAGGCACATTTTTAGCAGATAAAAATAAAGGAATAAAGTAACTAACTATCTAGCTACTTAATAATAATAATAATAATAATAATAATAATAATAACTAGACATGTACATTTCCTGAAGAAAATGTGAGTGGTGCTTACCGTGCGAAAACTCATCCCCGAGTTCATGGAGTAGATGACTGGACACGCGTCACGCACTTCCCCACATTGTGCTGAACGGTTTGATATGTCACGTAAATATTGCCCTAATTTTGCGATTTCCCATAATTCCTGGGGTTGTCACTTGACGTCATTTTGACACACGTCACTCAATTCCCCTCATTCAATTGTGTTTTGATATGTAGCTGTAATTTTGCAATTTCCCATAATTCCCGTGGGTGGGAGTCACGTGACGTGATGTGACGTCAACCGGACACACGTCACTCACTTCCCCTCATTGTGCTGAGCGGTTTGATATATCACATGTGTATGTTGCAGTAACATTAGCATCAACGTTAGCATTAGCGTTAGCATTAATGTTAGCGTTAGCATTAATGTTAGCATTAGCATCAACATTAGCATTAATGTTAGCATTAATGTTAGCGTTAGCATCAACGTTAGCATTAATGTTAGCATTAGCATTAACCTTAGCATTAGCCTTAACATGAGCTTTAAACATAGGGTGCCAATACTTTTGTGACGTCAAAACTTTTAGAACCCTCCACCATTTATAATGGAGGTCTATGGGAAAAAATTCCACTTTGAGCTTCCGTACCGGGAATACCGGAATTCCGATCGCTTATAAAAGTCATAGCACATCTTTCCCGAACAAGCTGCACGATTTGACACCTCATTCGTGGGTCTACGACAAATGGTGCGGGACTAGTTAGTGGACAAAATTTGTACGGAAGAAGAAGAAGAATTATAATAATAATAATAAGTATGAGGAATAATAATAGTGATTCTTTGCATAGCAAGCACCACTAATAATCAGAGGTGGACAAAGTACATAACTTCCTTACTTGAGTGAAAGTACAGATACTACTGGTCAAACATTACTCCATTACAAGTAAAAGATGTAAAGACAGATTTTTACTTATGTAAAAGAACAGAAGTTCTTGTTTTTAAAAGTACTTAAGTATCAAAAGTAAAAAAAGTAAAAGTTTATTATTGTTGTATGCAATACTTACAGTACCTCTTGTAGCAACCTAGTGAATATACTGACCAGTTTGTAGTATCTGTGGAATTAAGAGCTTTAGAATGTTACAAAACCTGTAGAAACTAAACAACCGAATTGACAAAAAAAAGACATTTTCATTTTTTATTTAACATTCCTACCACCCCCAACAAAGAAGTACACATCTTTGTGTATCCATTCATGCACATTTTAATCAAGTGGAATGCAGACTGATCAGAAAAAAAATCCAACCTGCTTTACAACTGTATCTGTATAACTGTATCTGTATAACTGCCCAACAGCTACACTTTAACAAAGAGCAAACAGAAAGACTTATTTGCCATCAAAACAAAAAATTTTAAACCACTAGTTGTGACATTGATACTGTCTCACAGACCACTAGTAGAGAGAAATCGTACTATAGTCAAATAAGTCAAACTTGGAAAAAAAAGTCCTGTTCATCTTAAGTAGAAGCTGGTTCTCAAAGTTATGCGAATTAATTGCTCCCCTTCTTGGGCTGAAGATCAATCCAGCTGCACTAAAATGCCTCTCACAGGCCGCTGAGGCAGGGAGGGCTGTGTCCAGCTTAAATGACAGGTTGGCTAAGGCTGGATAAGATGTCAGCATAGTCATACCTTCAGCAGTACATGTTAGGTTTGCATCCAGTTGTTTGTTTCCTGTGTGTGCACATGCTTGATATTAGAGAAGAAATCCTCTTCATTGGAAGTGTATGAGGAGTAAGTTACCATACACACTTCATGGGACAGGCAATATCCATTTCAAGCTTTTACCAGAAATTAAAAGTATATATATATATCTATATGCTTCTGCAGGTTGGATGGAGATTTTTTGTAGACTGCAATGTGGTTTGTTTTCGGTAAACAAAGCAAACATTTAAAAATGAAGAATCTTTACTGTTTTCTCAAAACTGGAACATACTGTCTAAGCATGGCCATGGATGCACCGATGATCTGTCTTCATCCATTTTGCCACCAGTTGATCAGAGTTCAAAAAATGACGGAACACCACTGAACTTCATGAAACATGATGCTACAAGAATGAAAAATCATCCTCTGATTAATGTAACTACTTTCTACTCAATGACCTTGAGAGAAATAGTATTAGTGGAGTAAAAAGTACAATATTTGTCTTTCAAATGTAGTGAAGTTAAAGATAGATAGATAGATAGATAGATAGATAGATAGATAGATAGATAGATAGATACTTTATTCATCCCAAAGGGAAATTTACAGTTTCCAGCAGTATCCACAAACCCAGATAACAGATAAAATAAGAAGGAATATAACAAAAAATACTAAAAAACCCAATTTAGGGTACAAAAATATAGCAAAAAATATATAATAATAATAATAATAATAATAATAATAATAATAATAATAATAATAATAATAATAATAATTACGGACTGCCTCAACCCAGATTCCACTCCAAGATACACGTTGGCTCATTCCCAAATAGGCTTAAATATCATAGAGGAATATGTTTAAAACACTAAAGGAATAACCTTAATCAATTATTATTATGGGGGTGGCAGCAGGACATCAAGGACCATCACTAAACAAAGGGGGTACCTGAGTGTGATTATCATTTAAACTATAGTATCACCCGGCTTTTTGGGTGATAACATCTGTAGCAATACAGGCCAAGGTGTATGTGACCATGACTACCGTTTAAAGCCATGCGGCTAAACAATAGTATCATCTGATCATTTGGCTGATACTCAATTCTTACACTCAGTTTACATTTAAAGCAAATTTTATTTAATTTACAAATAGCAAAACAGTGTAAAATGTTTGAGCAGGATTTTCCTGCATTTTTCTTGACTCTGATGAGCCCAAAATACTTCATGAATTTGTCTGCTTTTGCATAGAGTCTGGAATATTTTAGACTTTTTACATTTTTTTATAAAGGTTATAAAGAATATTTCAATGACAAGATGATTAGATGAACCTGACTTTATGGGACACTTGCACAAAGTTTTACACACACTATCATTAATGTTTAACTAAAAGAGCAGTTTTACTGTCTAAAACTTAAAAAAAACAACTTTTTTCTTTAAAAACTATACATATTTCTTGAAAAAATATACATTTTCCACAAAATATTTTATTTATTAAACTGAATAAGAAACTGATACAACTGATGAAAGGTTTGGATTAAAAATTGAAATGTGCAGAATCCTGATGCTTATTATTTTATTTATTTATCTGTAACACTTATCCGATCTATCCTCGGGTCACGGGGACCCTGTGCCTACCTCAGGCATCATCGGGCATCAAGGCAGGGTACACCATAGTGCCAACCCATCACAGGGCACACACACACACACACACACTCATTCACTCACACTACAGGCAATTTAATTTTACTCCAATCGGCCTAGAAGCGAGACTCTAACCCAGGACACTGGAGGTGTGAGGCGAGGATGTGAACCACTAAGCCACCATGCCACCTATGTTATGTTATGTTATGTTATGTTATGTTATGTTATGTTATGTTATATTATATTATATTATATTATATTATATTATATTATATTATATTATATTATATTATATTATATTATATTATATTATATTATATTATATTATATTATATTATGTAGTGTTATAAATGCTACAGTTCATCCAACACAGATGAACAGAAACATCTGTTTTATATGAAGTAAAGATTAAATATGCGACATTATCCTCTGTCCCACTGAAGAATACACAACATGTGGATCCTCCTTTACCTCGTGTCTCTTGTTCCTCTTGGTTTTCTTCTTAGAGAACTGAAGTGCAGCGTAATTCACAGAGTCCGAGTCAGAAACCTGCAGGAACACAGAAGATACACAGAGACAATAAAATATAAAAATAAATCAGGGAGACTGAATATATTTTATATAGAGGTTCTTACTGAGCTGGAGTGAGATTTAATAGATGTACAAACATCATAATACTTATAAATAAACTCTCTTCATTAGAGCCTATGTTCTCTGAGACCTTGAGGCTTCTTCCTCTGACTTTAGAATGTGTGTTTCATTGTTCCTGTATTTACCACTTATTATATTTATTACTGCATATTGTTGTTCTTATTATTTGTAATTCAAGTGTTTATAATTCAAGTCTTTTAATAGTTTGATTATATTCATGAACTAAAAAATCCTGCAGTAAGGAGGTCCTGGGAATTTTATTTTACTATGAAAAATAGTATGAAATTGTTTAAGAAACCCTAATTTGATTGATTGATTGATTTATTTTTATTATTTTTAGAATTAAAATCTGTTTTAAATTATGAACAAATACTCATTAAAAAAATATGTTCAAACCATAAATGTTTTTGATATAGTTTTTGTTTATTTTTTCAGGTATTGATTAGAATTAAGATCTTTTTGTTAATCATGCTCTTTGTTTGTCTGGACACATGTTCACAAATGAAAAAACAATCAGCCGCTTCCATGGTTTTGAACAGAAAAAGGAAAGAGCAACTCTGCTTAGAATATCTACAGAGTACCAAAATGTTCAAAGCAGAATGTAAATCTAACAAGAGAACAGAATATTTGTGAAAAAAACCTTTTTGTCATGAGCCTCTCAACTTCCAGTCTTTATCTGGAAAAGGTCTGTTTAAAATTTGTCAGGTTTACCCAATACACTGAATATTAAATTGCTGTAATTTATTTGTTGTTTGTCTTTATAGTTTTTAAAATCCAATAGTTTTTATTGAGAGGTTAAAAATGTCAGTACAAAAAAGTAACCCAGATTTACTGCAGGTCTGTGTTTGTGTGTGTGTGTGTGTGTGTGTGTGTGTTTAAATTATTAATAAATTTACCTTATTAACATCTGCTTTATCTTGAGCAGCTACTGCAACACAAAACAACAACAACAATTATTATTATTATTATTATTATTATTATTATTATTATTATTATTATTATTTCTTTATTATTATTATTATTATTATTATTATTATTATTATTATTATTATTATTATTAGAGGAGTATATATTTTACCTCTGTGTGTTTTTCTGTACTTCAGTATGATGAAGATCAGGACAGTGAGAAGAAACACAATCACTGCACCAAACACCACAATCAGCATGAAGAACACAGCAGGAGACACAGAACCTGGGAGACAAACTTTAAAGAAAGTGTTTTAATCATTAAACCTGCATCAGATTTTAATATAAAATGTACAGAAACCTTTGAGAGAAAAAAAAACAACAAACCTGTTTCTTTGTCCAAGTTCTCAGAAAATGTTTTATTTATGCCTGGAAGAAGAAACATTAATTTTAGAACCTTAATCATTTCAGTCAACTTTTACTGAAACTCTTCACTCTATAAATTTACCTTTCACTTGTAAATAGGTGGAGTTTCTGAAGATCATTTTATCACAAGAGCTGCAGTAATAGAGTCCTGTATCAGAGACGTTTACTGCAGTGATTGTGAGAGACGTTTTACTGCTATGAACAGACATCACTATTCTCTCACTCTCGCTAAAGAAGTAACACGTCTCTGATGGAGCTGATGTCCTAAACCTTTTACACCCAAGAAGAAGTGGAACTGAATCACTCGTCTGTTTAAACCAGAAGATGGAACCTGGATCAGTCCGATCATGTTGGCACCAAATAGTGACGTTATCTCCAGCTTCTGCCTCCAAAGTTAAAGAGCTCAGAGTCTCTGAGAGCAAACCTGCAACACAGAAAACACATCACACATTATAACAAATTACATAATTTTTAAAATAAATTGTATTATAAGGTATAAATAAGTTTATTACATATACATAATACATCACAGATTTTATATATTTTTACATTTGTTCATATTTTTTGTTTAAATACATTTCATCTAATAAAAATGTGTAAGTTCTCAGTAAAAATCTCACAGCTGGACAAAATTTGTTTCTTTCTTTTCTGTTTTCTTAACAATTTTCCTTCAATTAAACAACCATATTATAAATCTAATAAGTATTTAGTAAAGTAATAAGTGAAATTATAAACTTACCCATGACACAGAGAAACACAGAGAGAGTTGTAAACTGAAGCATTGTGTATCAGACCAGAGACAAAGAGGAAACGGTCTGTTGGGTGAATCAAACCCTGGTGTATCTGTGTGCAGGGGTGAGGAGAGTTATACACACTACAGCACTTAGAAAAAAAGAAGGCGGCCCACAAGAAAAAAGTAACACACAAACACATTTCTGGAGGTCAGCTAGTTTAATATTCATACAAATACACTGCCAGGTTCTCTTCATATAGAGTAATGTATAATTAAGAGATGTAGAGTTTTGATTGATGATAATGTATTAGTATGTTTTAGAAATTTCACTAGTTTAATGTCATGTGGTAGCATTTATAAGTACCCGAGGTGCAGAGTTTTCTATATTCCAGTTATTATTTTACTTTTGTAGTAGTTTATAGTGTTTAGTTATTAATAGTTATTAATAGTGTTAAATTAGTAATAGGAGATATTTCAGAGCATGATGGTACAGCAGGAAACGTTGCTGCTTCACAGCCCCAGGGTCTGGGGTTTGATCCAGAATAAAGTGTTTAGTGAAGATGAATAAATAAATTATTAATTTTCCAGACACCAACACAGCTTTTTCATTTCAGGTGGAATAGTTGGAGGAAAAAACAGCATATGAAAGCAGCTGGTAGTCAGAAGCAGATGAACCGCAGGTGAATGTGTCGGTTTTCAGCTCAGACGCAAGCTTCATGCGTGTAAATGTAGCAGGTGTCTGGTCTGTGGTTGGAAAATGATCACACCAGAAAAATGGACAGTTGCTGCATGGGTGTGAGATAAAACTTGTGGTTTAAGAGATGGCTTCACACGACTAGCAGGCAGCTGAAAAAACTAGAGGAAAAAAGAAAAATGTAGCTGGCTGTAAAACTTGCTGTAGATTAATAGCAATATAAATTCAATGACATTTAAAATAGATTCCATTTTTTCCCATTAAACAGTAGAAAACATCACATATTTAAAACAGGGTTTTTTTTGGCAAATTCATTAAAATTGTAAAGCTAAAATCTGTTATTTAGAGAACTATTCAGACTCCTGATTCAGTAGAATCCTCTTTAGAAGCAGTTACAGCTTTTGAAATCCTCCTGGCAGATCCTCCTAAACTCCATCAGTTATCTGTTACCTGACCTCCTCAGCTCTCTCTACACATGTCCTGTAGGGTTCAAGGCTGTGTTTTGGCTGAACCACTTGAGGACATTCAGAGACTTGCTCTAAATCCACTCCAGCGTTGTCTTGGCTGTATACTTCAGGTCTTTATCATACTGAAAGGTGTACCCTCTCCCCAGTCTGATGTTGTGTGCACAGTGAAGCAGGTTTTCATCATGGACCACTCTGTGTTTTCCTGACTTCATCCTTAGCTCAGTTCTGAACAGACTTCCTGTCCCTGCCGCTGTGAAGCAGCCCTTTTGCATGCAG
This sequence comes from Hemibagrus wyckioides, assembly GCF_019097595.1. Classification (NCBI taxonomy): domain Eukaryota; kingdom Metazoa; phylum Chordata; class Actinopteri; order Siluriformes; family Bagridae; genus Hemibagrus; species Hemibagrus wyckioides. The sequence goes on from NC_080731.1 coordinate 18,420,974, forward strand.
TGGTGTTGGTCAGTTGATGACCTGTACCAGGTTACAGGACGTAGTGCTTGGAGTTTGGATTTAAGTCTTTTCCTTTCAGAACATGTTCTCCCATCTCCAGTGAGGACTTCTGAAGCTCTGTTATTTTGGCCATTGGGTTCTTGGTCACCTCCCTGACCAAAGTCCTGACTAACTGAGTTTGGTCAGTCAGCAAGTTCTAGGAACAGTCCTGGTCATCCCAAACTTCTCCCATTTCACAATGATGTAGCCCACTGTGCTCCTGGGAACACTGAGTGCTTTCAATGCTGGGGATTTAACCAATTTGTTTAAAAAATCACTTACAAATCTAACACAATGGGTTCTGTGTGCATGAGTGTGTGTGTGTGTGTGTGTGTGTGTGTATAATTCACTTAACACAGCTACAGGATAGAGACATGCTTCAGACATACCAAAGGCCTTATAGTGAAATTAATACCAAAATCTACTATCACTAATACTAAACACTGATTCTCACAATCAGCTGTACTTTTGCTCAGTAAACCAAAAACCATGGTAGTAAAAAGATTACGTAATTCCTTCAAAAAAAATCATAAAAGTATAGCCATTTAATCAATTATGAAGTATTAAACTAGTATTAATCCTAAATCACAATTTTGTGTCCTCACTAACTTCTATTCCGTATTTCCTGCAGTAGTTTAGTGCATGTAGGAGCTTCACAGTGTGGATGAAGTTAATGACATTGCTTGATTTCCAGAGGAGCAGAGTGCTGGGGTTGTGCTCCCAGAGATTTAGTGCATACTGTGACCACAGACATTGATCCAAACAATCAGGAATGAACATCTCTCTCTCTCTCTCTGATATAAATCATCAACAGACACTGCTTTAATAAAGCTTTATTTTCTCTCTATTTTTAACCATAAGACAGAACTATAGCATTAACAGCCCTCGACACAGAAGTATAAACACTGCAGCAATAAAACTACTGCAATGGACAGAAACAGAGGTACAGAGTCAAATACTTATAAAACATTATACTTTAGAAGTAAAAGAAGTAAATCTTGTATCAGCAATAACACTACTGTTAACACTACTGAAGCATTAAGTGTAATAATTACATTTCCCAGATGAATTTATATAGATTACATGTAGCTGCGCAGAATCGTCCATCTTCTCACTCAAAACAGATTTAACACTAAACGGCAGACTCGCGAGTCAGTGACGTCATCTACCTCCATCTTACTGATTGGATAAAGAAGGGAGTAGGTTGAGATCCAGTGGATCAATAGAGACTTTTATCCCGCCCCCTAATCTGCATAAAACTAGTGATGGCAAGTTCGGATCATTTTAATGACTCGGTTCTTTGAATCTCGTTCAGTAAAAATGAACGAATCTTTTTCCGAGTCATTTCATTCATTTCAGCAGAATATAATTACAGTGTTAAGTGTTAATAGCCAATTACCTCGACACATCTACTTACGGAAACGTTGATCACATTTAGAATAAGACAAAACTATAAATCAGTCAAACTGTAGGAAACAGAACTGATTATATCACTGTTTAACAGAGTCTTTAAGCTATGCAGTCTGTTAGTTTACTTCACCTCCCCTCTGAGTCTTTATTTCTTTTATCACGTTACATTCTCATAGGCTGAAACCATGCAGTTTATACCAGAGAAAGAGATTAGTTCATCTCCCGAGTCTTCAGGTCCGAGTGGTTCATCACGTGACCACTCCCTTTATCGGTATATTACAGTCAATAATAATAACATAATGTTGTATAATATTTAGAAATGATCATAAAATTGTCAAAAGACATGTGCAATGAATATGTTCTGAAAAATAATAAAATTCTGTTCTTGTTCCTGTCAGTCTCGTTTTATTGTTCAATATTAAATAATGGGAAAATATTAAATATATTTGAAAATATTAATTAATTAACTTGCCCTTTCTCTGACTTTGACTGTCTGTAAACAAATATTAACAAACAATAGGTACTCTGTTTGTAGGCTCAGTTTATTTAATTAAGTACTATTTGTTTGTGGTAGTCTACAAAAAGTCTAGCAGGTAACACGAATCTATCCTAAACCTGTGTTCTTATTAAAATAAAGTCAGTCTATTGTGATTTCTGTGTATTTTGTTGGTGTTTTTCTGCTAAACTCCAGCTAACGTTTCCTCCAAGTGTTTGTGTGTTCGGTCTGTAAACAAGGATTCACTCTGCTGCTGCAGTAAAGCTTTTGTGCCTCCTGCTGGAGGAACCCAGCAAACACAGAACGTTCCCCTTAAAATAACCTTAACAGAACGTTGCAGGAAGGTGTTTTTGTTACAACCTAAAGAGAACCTATACAGAACGTTCGGTATTGGTTATTTTTAGGTTTTGTATAAATGGCCATTAGGGAGTTTTGATAAAGAAACTCACCTTAAACATTAAATGTTTGCGATTTGAGGTAAACATGCATTAATGACAGACATGTTAAAAATCCAAACTTTCACAGTTGAAACTAATTTATATTATTGTGACGTACACAATTAAAAGCTTCAAACTGAGTTTAATTTCATTAACTACAATCAGTTATGTAGTTCCACAAGCCTGAGAAAATGCTACATTACCATGATCAGGCAGTAGAGGGCGCTCATTCACAATGCTGTTAGTGTTTACCCTTTTCCTAGAAGGCCCCAGCAGAAGCTCCCATTTCAGGTCAGGAAACAATTTTCTAGTCAACTGATGAGATGATCCAGGTCTGTTAGATTAAGGACTTTAAAGTGTTGGAACTATTCACAACTGTGTATAAGCATATTATCAATATCACACACATCACCTGACAAATATTTGTCACATAAATGTGCTAAATCATGTTGTGCTTAACCAGTATTTATTTATTCTTGACACTTTTACAGTGCAGTTATAAATTTTGCCATCAAATAATTGTAATGAAGTTTGAGTACTAAATGCTACCCTGTGTCTAAAAGGATCAGTGGGAACCAAACACTGCATATCTATCTGTAGAATATGTCTTTAGGGCACACTATGAAAACATGGAGGAAATAATGGCCAAACTGTTACTTCACACAAATGGACTGGAAAAACACTCAGCTAACTGGAAAAGATGATAGACGGCACGTAAGACATTATCAAAATATGCAACGGTTAACATTGAAAATTGATGGCATATAATCTAGTATGAAAACACTACTTCAGTTACACAACTGGGCAAAAAGTTTTATTAAAATAGGAACAAAACAAAACAAAATTAAATAACAGAACAAACAGCTTTATTTTATTATTATTTTAGATTAGTACCATTGTGTTTCTTTCAATTAAGATCAATCACTAGAATCAAGAAGATGCTTTCCATGAAGGACCATCCAAATGTAATTCATGTGTTTATAACTTCACAGTTGGATTAGTGCAACTCACTTTATCTGTGTTTGCCTAAATCCTCTCTGGCCCAATTGCAATTCGTGCGAAATGCGGCAGCCAGATTATTGACTGGCCCCAGAAAACGTGAGCACATTACCCCAGTACTCGCCTCTCTACACGGGCTCCCGGTTAAGTTCCGTGTTAATTTTAAGGTTTTGTTTTTAAAGATTCACATGGTTGTGCTCCCCAGTATATCTGTAATCTCCTCAGTCCGCTTTACACCTCTAGATCTCTTCGGTCGTCTAGTCAATTCTTCTATCATCAATTTCTTCTTTCCTCGTTCACATTTTAAAACTAAAGGAGATTTTTCCGGGCTTTTGCTGTGACGGCTCCCAGGCTTTGGAACAGTCTTTCCCTCCACATAAAATCTCTCTCTTCTATTTCTTTGTTCAACTCCGCTTTGAAAACCCATTTTTTAATTATTATTATTATTATTATTATTATTATAGAATACATATCTATCTATCTATCTATCTATCTATCTATCTATCTATCTATCTATCTATCTATCTATCTATCTATCTATCTATCTATCTATCTATCTATCTATCTATCTATCTATCTATCTATCTATCTATCTATCTATCTATCTATCTATCTATATATATATATATATATATATATACATATGAAAAGAGACTGAACAAGCCCCTGAGTGGCCTGTGTGGATTACAGTGGCTAAATCCTTCTGATATTGTAAAGGACATGCTGAGATGAGAGTATCAGTTTATTTAAAGAATTCTTGTTATTCAGTAACATAAGAAGTATTTTGTGATGTTTGATTTTGAGTAGTGTTAGGGTGAACTGCTGATCATTCCAGGTGATACTCTCATGTCAGCATATCCTTTACAATTGGTAGATAGATAGATAGATAGATAGATAGATAGATAGATAGATAGATAGATAGATATTGCACAGTCTCTTTTCATTGTGAGACTGCACTTTGCTCCTGGTCTACCACTGAGCACCATTCAACCTCAGCAACTGATCCAGAATGCAGCTGTGTGACTTGTCTTCAACACTGATGCTGACCTACAAAGATAAACATGGACCAGCTTCATCTTACCTAGTGATCAGTATCAGGATGGATTTATTCATATAGAGACTTTAAAAGCAAGTCACTCTGGATAAACACATCTGCCAGATGATGTTAATGTAAATGTAGATGAGGTGGGTTTTTTTTTCATTTTAGAGCAGTTTTATTGTCTGAGCCTCAACAAAACTCTTATTTTCTTAGAAACAAACATTATATGGACATTTTATAACATCTATTTACACTTCAATATTTTCTTACACCAGATAACAAACTGAGAAACTTTATACAAGCTTTAAAGTAAAACATAAAATATAAATATGTGACGTTATGTTCACACATTCCTCTGTCTCACTGAAACATATACAACATGTGTATAAACTTCTACATCGTGTCTCTTGTTCCTCTTGGTTTTCTTCTTAGAGAACTGAAGTGCAGCGTAATTCACAGAGTCCGAGTCAGAAACCTGCAGGAACACAGAAGATACACAGAGACCATAAAATATAAAAATAAATCAGGGACACTGAATATATTTTATATAGAGGATCTTATTGAGCTGGAGTGAGATTTAATAGAGATCATAAAGCCCTTGTGGAGGAGAAACATGTTTTTTATTAAAATGACATTAATAATAATTATGACAGTTATGAACATGTTTGGTCACATGAATTAAACATTCTAACCCAAACTTCAATAACTCATAAACAAGTAGTCTATAAATAATATCTAAATATATTAATATTGATATAACCTTCTGTCGGTGGAGTTATTATTGATAAAAAGCTCTACAATTAATAAACAGAGAAAATATATTTATATTTAAATAATGCACCTCATATTTTATTAGCTGTATTATATTCATTTATTTATGAAAAATAAATCTGTAGTAAGAGGGTCCTGGGAATTTTATCTTAGAGTTATAAATGTAATGAATGTATGAGAAATCCTAATTATTTATTGATTTTTAAAACTGTTTAAATATTAATTCATTGTGAAATGTATAGTGTTTTTTCTTGCTGATGAGCATTATTATTATATTTCATTATTAATATGTTAAAAATGACACTAAATAAAGTAAATATCCAGTTTCTGTAATTTATTTATTCTTTGTTTCAAAATAAACGTTTTTACTGAGAGGTTATGAAATTCTTCATCAGAATAAACACCCCAGATTTACAGATTTGTGTTTAATGAGTATGAATCATTCTGGAGGTGTCACGAGGCCTGAACACCAGAGGGAGCCATTGCCCGAATATTAACCGTTTCTGCCCACTTCCGGTCCAGTGACGTATATAAGCAGCACGCTATCTCAGCCACATTGCGAAGCATTGTTTCCTTAGCGTTACTTGCCAAGCCTTGATTTAGTCATTGTCTAGTTACCTCGTGTATGACCCTGCTCGTTTGCTTTTGACTTCGATTTCTGGATTTGTGTTTTGGTTTTGGTCCACTGTGTTGCTTTCTGGTTTTGACCCTGTTTCTTCGTGACCTCGAATAAGATTTTGCCTTCAGCCCTTTATTACATCTGCGAATGGATTCTAACACTCCTACGTCTGACGAGTTGTTACAGAATGCTTCGCCAGAGATGAGTCCAGCAGATATGCAAGCGGCGCTATGGCGACAGCGAGTCCTCATTCAAGCTTATCAGGCGGAGGTCGACGCACTGAAAGCTGCTAACCAACAGCTCCAGCAACAGCCACCGGATCAAGCGGCAGCCGCGGCGCCAGCATACAACGTTCGCAGCGAACTTCCTCGTTTTGCTCTACCAGAGAAGTTCGACGGATCCGCCGATCGCTGCCGGGGTTTCCTTTGTCAGTGCGATAACTATTTCGCTCACCAACCTGAGACATACAGCGACGAGAGAACCAGGTATGCGTTCATATTATCCCTGCTAACCGGCAGAGCGCTAGATTGGGCAGCAGCAGTTTGGGACTCTGACCCCCAAGTCAAATCGTCCGCGGATTACTTCGCTAATTTAATTAAGGAGGTGTTTGAATACCCGGCGGGAGACAAGGATGTTTCCGTACAGCTGCTGGAATTGCGCCAGGGGGTAGACACAGCCACGGATTATGCCATAAAATTCCGCACGTTGGCAGCTCAGTCGGGATGGAATGCGACAGCTCTCATGGCGGTTTTCCGCGAGGGACTCAACCCGGACTTACAAGCAGAAATGGCATGCCGCGACACCAACGTTACGTTGTCTCAGTACATTTCCACAGCCATCCATCTGGATAACCTGCGCCGCCAACATCGACCTACAGCCACCACCTCACGCCCCCTGCCGCGTCATAAGATGGAAGTTCATCCATACACAGAGGATTATTCTGAATCCATGCAACTGGGAAGGGCTCGAGTTACAGCGGAGGAGCGTGAACGGTGCACCAAACTCAACCTCTGCTTCTACTGTGGGAAACCCGGTCATAGAGTACTCCGATGTCCCGAAAAACCATCTACATCACAGGTAGAGACCATAGTACGCTTATCCAAAGTTTCTCTTCTGGCATATCTCCTCCTTGCTCATTCTCAGTTTTTTGTCACAGCATTAATTGACTCGGGCTCGGCGGTCAATCTCATGGACGAGACTCTGGTGCACGATCTTCACATCCCCACAGTCCCATGCATACCCCCGCTCAGAGTGACCGCCATCAACGATCAGCCCATCGGAGGGGGTCTCATTTCTCATCAAACACAACCCATTGACCTCCAACTCGGATTATTCCATCATGAACGATTATCTTTCTTTGTCATCTCTTCCCCGTCCAACCCCATAGTACTGGGCCTTCCCTGGCTGCAACTTCACGACCCAGACATATGCTGGAAGGACGGTGACCTCCGAAGATGGGCCCCTTTCTGCATAAAGAACTGTTTTCAGAATCATACTCCTCGTCCATGCCTCGCTACTTCCATAGAAAGCCCAGCTTCGTCCAGCCTAACTTCACTCCCTCCTGAATACTACGACCTACGGGAGGTTTTCAGTAAGGAAAAGGCGACCAGGCTCCCTCGACACAGACCATGGGATTGCACCATAGAACTCCTCCCCAACACCGTACCACCCAAGAATCGAGTTTACCCTCTCTCCATCCCGGAAAAAAAGGCTATGGAGGACTACATCGAAGAGGCCCTTGCTGCAGGTTATATACGGCCCTCTACATCTCCGGCGGCGGCAGGCTTTTTCTTTGTGGAAAAGAAGGATGGAGGGCTCCGGCCATGCATTGACTATCGTGGTTTGAACGCAATCATAGTGCCTTACCCCTATCCTCTCCCCTTAGTTCCAGCCGCCCTCGAACAGCTACAAGGGGCCAAAGTGTTCACTAAACTCGATCTACACAGTGCCTACAATCTGATCAGGATAAGAGAGGGAGATGAATGGAAGACTGATTTTCACACCACTAATGGACACTATGAGTACTTAGTCATGCCTTATGGGCTCTCTAACACCCCGGCAGTGTTTCAATCCATGATAAATGAAGTATTCAGGGACATGCTCCACAGTCACGTAATAGCCTACATTGACGACATTTTGATTTACTCACCAGACTTGAAACAACATGTTTCCCACGTTCGAGCCACCCTCCACCGCCTGGCAGCCCATAACCTCTTCGTGAAGTTGGAAAAGTGTGAGTTCCACCGCTCCTCCATCACATTTCTGGGTTACGTGATCTCTCAAAAGGGAGTGGAGATGGACCAGTCCAAGGTGTCAGCGATCATGTCCCGGCCGGAGCCCACCAGTGTTAAAGACCTACAGCGATTCCTGGGGTTTGCAAACTTTTATCGCCGTTTCATTCGGAACTATAGCACCATAGCCAGTCCTCTAACCTCGTTGTTAAAGGGAAAACCACAGAAACTAAAGTGGACTGATCAAGCCAGAACAGCCTTCGATAAGCTTAAGCACAGCTTCTCCTCCGCCCCTATACTCCGACACCCACGACCGGATTTACCTTTTACAGTGGAGGTGGACACCTCGAACAGCGGGGTGGGGGCAGTACTCTCTCAACGCCAGCCAGAGTCTGGCAAACTACACCCATGTGCCTTCTACTCTCGTAAATTAACACCGGCGGAATTGAATTATGACGTGGGCAACAAGGAACTTCTAGCTATGAAGGTTGCTCTGGAAGAGTGGAGACATTGGTTGGAGGGGGCAACTCACCCGTTCCTCATTCTCACTGATCACCGTAACCTTGCGTATCTTCAAGAAGCAAAACGCCTTAACCCACGCCAAGCCAGGTGGGCATTGTTTTTCTCACGGCTCAAGTTCACGGTCACCTATCGTCCCGGCTCTAAGAACGGGAAAGCAGATGCTCTCTCCAGAATTCATGAGATCATTGAGTCACCCTCACACCCCGACACTATCCTCCCATCATCTGTTCTAGTAGCCCCCATACGCTGGGATATCATGGGAGAAATCGAACAGGCCTACACATCCGAGGAGCCACCCCCTCCCCTTGACATTGACGGTTCCCTCGCCTATCGGGTTCACACTATCCTTAACTCGCCAGGGCCGCTGCCTCCAATACTTGGTGGACTGGGAGGGATATGGCCCGGAGGAGCGCTGCTGGGTCAATGCACACGACATCCTGGACCCAGCGCTCATAGAGGAATTTCACCTGAACTTTCCCCACAGACCCTCGACGTCGAACACCTGGAGGTGTTCCTAGACGGGGGGTTCTGTCACGAGGCCTGAACCCCAGAGGGAGCCATCGCCCAAATATTAACCGTTTCTGCCCACTTCCGGTCCAGTGACGTATATAAGCAGCACGCTATCTCAGCCACATTGCGAAGCATTGTTTCCTTAGCGTTACTTGCCAAGCCTTGATTTAGTCATTGTCTAGTTACCTCGTGTATGACCCTGCTCGTTTGCTTTTGACTTCGATTTCTGGATTTGTGTTTTGGTTTTGGTCCACTGTGTTGCTTTCTGGTTTTGACCCTGTTTCTTCGTGACCTCGAATAAGATTTTGCCTTCAGCCCTTTATTACATCTGCGAATGGATTCTAACACTCCTACGTCTGACGAGACGTTACAGGAGGTCAGTGTGTGTGTGTGTGTGTGTGTGTGTGTTTGTTTAGATTATTAATTATTTACCTCATTAACTTCTGCATTATCTTCAACACCTAATACAATACAAGATTATTATTATCATCATCATCATCATGTGTTTTTCTGTGTTTCAGTATGATGAAGATCAGGACAGTGAGAAGAAACACAATCACTGCACCAAACACCACAATCAGCATGAAGAACACAGCAGGAGACACTGAACCTGGGAGACAAACTTTAAAGAAAGTGTTTTAATCATTAAACCTGCATCAGATTTTAATATAAAATGTACAGAAACCTTTGAGAGAAAAAAAACAACAAAGCTGTTTCTTTGTCCAAGTTTTCTGAAAATGTTTTATTTATGCCTGAAAAAAAAACCCCCATTAATTTTAGAACCTAAATCATTCCAGTCAACTTTTACTGAAACTCTTCACTCTATAAATTTACCTTTCACTTGTAAATAGGTGGAGTTTCTAAATCTAACTTGCTCCAGTTGTGTGAAGCTGCAGTAATAGATCCTGTATCAGAGACGTTTACTGCAGTGATTGTGAGAGACGTTTTACTGCCATGAACAGACATCACTATTCTCTCACTCTCACTAAAGAAGTAACACGTCTCTGATGGAGCTGATGTCCTAAACCTTTTACACCCAAGAAGAAGTGGAACTGAATCACTCGTGTGTTTAAACCAGAAGATGGAACCTGGATCAGTCTGATCATGTTGGCACCAAATAGTGACGTTATCTCCAGCTTCTGCCTCCAAAGTTAAAGAGCTCAGAGTCTCTGAGAGCAAACCTGCAACACAGAAAACACAACACACATTATAACACCATCACAGAGTTTATTTTAAGACGTCTGCATTGTTAAATCAGTACAAAAATGTTTGCACCTCAACAATACTTTTACAACAATCATGTAACATGTACAGGCAAAACCTCTTCTTCACCCTACACTGACCCAAGACAGCAAAGAGAATTAATCATAAAACAAATTAAAGAAAGGTTTCTAGCTAACTTAGAATAAAGAAACAGCCAGATTGACACAGACTGGATTCAGGAGAGATTTATTATAAGGCTTATTAGCATTCAAACAAGACAACAAACAATCAGCTGGTACGAGGGATACAAGTGGTAAGATTGTACCTCTTGCCTTTGCAAGTTTCCTCCAAAAAAGGTCATGTTTCCTCTCCTTCCTTTTTCCACTTTGTGAAGCCCATAGCTAGTCTATACTTTTTATTTTATTTCACTCTGTAGCTTCATGAGTAGGTCTGCTCTGGGTTTCTTGCTTAAAATCTATATTCTGGTCCTCTTCTATGATATCCTCTAGAGATAGTGGTGTTTGTGAGTTTGCTCTATATAGTGTACATATTGTACTGTATCCTTTTACAGTATCATAATACAGTATCCTGTATTATGGTTTCTGTCTTGTTGTTGTAAAAGTAGTGTTTTTGTACAGACTCAGTAATGCAGAAATCATAAAATCTATAAGAAAATATGTTCAGAAAATAGGTGGCATAAGACTTCACCAGTATTGTACATAAAGCTATTACATACAAATAAGATATGACAGTTTTTTTTATTTACAAAATGAATTTGATCGTCTGAATTTTAACTTCAACATGATGTGTAAATTCTCAGTAAAAATCTTACAGCTGGAAAGAATTTTTCTTTTTTTACTGGAGTTTGCAGTTTTCTGAATAAGAGGGTGAACTCATTAACACAGCCATGTACTGATAAATGTGAATATATAAAACAAATCTAATAAGAATTTAGTAAAGTAATAAGTGAGATTATAAACTTACCCATGACACAGAGAAACACAGAGAGAGTTGTAAACTGAAGCATTGTGTATCAGACCAGAGACAAAGAGGAAACGGTCTGTTGAGTGAATCAAACCCTGGTGTATCTGTGTGCAGGGGTGTGGAGAGTTATACACACTACAGCACTTAGATAAAAAAAGGAGGGGCCCACAGGAAAAAGGTAACCTGAAATAGATGTGTTATTGATCTCTATAGTTTCTCAGACTGAAAGAGGGTCTTCTGTTTCTCAGCTTTTACTTCTGACATAAAACACTGCAGTAATCTCACTAAACTATACCAATGTTTCTGATTAAAGAAAATATTTACAAAACAAAGTAATTATTTTTGAACGTTTGTTTAGTGTGTAGTCTTTAGCATTAGTGAAAATAATCCTGGTGAGTTTCTGTACAGTTCAGTGGGTTTTTATAACCGTCTTTTCACAGGGTGATTGAACAGAATCCATGGGAGTGTTGATGATTTCTGAACAGAGTTAGAGCAGAGACATGCAATGAGATCACACTTCTTTTAAAAGATCATTCCTAATTAAATAACATACATACATACACACGCACATACACACACACACACGCACACACACACACACACACACACATTTTCAGCCTGTCAGTGCTCAGACCATACGCCGGACACTGCATCAAATTGGTCTGCATGGCTGTCGTCCCAGAAGGAAGCCTCTACTAATGATGATGCACAAGAAAGCCAGCATACAGTTTGCTGAAGACAAGCAGACTAAGGACATGGATTACTGGAACCATGTCCTGTGGTCCAGGACCAAGATAAACTTATTTGGTTCAGATGGTGTCAGTGTGTGTGGTTGCATCCAGGTGAGGAGTACAAAGACAAGTGTGTCTTGCCTACAGTCAAGCATGGTGGTGGGAGTGTCATGGTCTGGGCCTGCATGAGTGCTGCTGGCACTGGGGAGCTACAGTTCACTGAGGGAACCATGTACTGTACACACACACACACACACACACACACACACACATACACACACACATACACGCACACACACATACACGCACATGCACACATACATACATTCACACTTTTAAAGTGTCATTTCAGTGTATCATCTGATGTTCATTCAAACACACTGCCAAGTTTATTTCATTCTACAAACTAATGGAACTGATGTAGTTATTTTAACAAACCTGATCTGGAGAATCTGAATGTGAAACATTTTCATCTGTTTATCAGATTATCAGTGGTGTCAATTGCTCTATAAATGCTATATAAATGCTACATAGCAATCAGGATTCACATTTTAATTAGGAACATAAATACAGATGCATGATATGAAAAACTTTAACCGATAACCAATAATTAAGTCCTTCTTATGGCTAATTCCGATAACCAATAAGTTTATATTTTTATATTAGAATTTTCATATAATCTGCAGTTTGTGCACCCAGGAGAATAGAAAATCTAAGATGCACTGATGAAACCAATATTTTAGTAGCTCTGGCCTAACTGTAATAGGAAACATCAGTCCTGACTCTTCAGATGTTTTTATTTTTTGTGTAAGGCACTACAATAAGAACAGAAGGGGTTTGACAGAACTATGATTTATCTGCAATTAACAACTCATTAACAACAAATTTATATACAAGTATTTCATCCATAACAAAGAAATGCATCTATTCAAACATTTAGTGCATGAGGATGAGGAAGGTATATAGACCTTAAGTCACCTGCTCCATGTTTTAGGCCTAGCACTAGTATTTCACCCATAACAGCCGATAATTTATCTGTCCGATAAATATTGTGCATCCCTAAACATAAACATCTTCTGAATTGTTTTGTGCAAATTGAATGGTGTAAAAAACTTACTTACACTATTAAGATAAAATAAAGCAGATATAAAAAAGCAGATGTTGGTCAGAAGCAGATGAACCACAGATGCATATGTCAGTTTTCACACTTCAAATGCAAGCTTCATGCATGCAAAAGCACCACATGTCTGGTCTGTGGTTGGAAAATGATCTCAACAGAAAATGGACAGTTGCTGCATAGGTGTGAGATAAACATTGTGGTTTAAGAGATGGCTTCACATGAATACCAGGCAGCTGAATTAACTATAGACAAAAAGAAAAATGTATCTGTCTATAAAATTATTTTATTATTGTTCTGAAAATCATATGTTCAGTGAATGATGTATTGTTTTCTGTGTGATGACTGAACTCTCTGCTTCAGCTCTTTCTGGAGCTCTTTTCGAGTGCTGCTTCACTCCTGAGCTGCTCTTCTGATTAACTTCCTAACTGTTCAGTCAGAGATCTTGTGAGATGTTCCTGTTCATGGCTGGTTGATGGATGATTGATGTTGTTGATGTTGTTTCCACTTTCAGATAACAGACATGATGCTGCTTACAGGAACATTTAGGAGTTGAGAAATCCGTCTGTAATCAGTGCTGTTAATCTGCTGCTCAACAATCTCACTGTGAAGGTCATGAAGTAGCTTTTTACACTTTACACATCAGATGGTAAAAATACAAACCTACCAACACACACTAACTCAACTGATTACACTATGTAACAAAGTTTTTTACTTTTTTCTTGTTCCTGGGAAATAAGTGTTATTTCCCCATTCTTTGTAACCCAGATAAAGAGAAAAATCCCATCTTAGCCAAGAAAGTCTGGGTTAGTTTTGGGCAGTTTTTTTTTTTTTTTTTAGTAAAATGGGCTAATTTTGAGGTTTTCGTTCTATTAAAAGCCCAAACCCAAACTTCAAGGGGCTTAATATGGCTTTTTTTTTTTTTTTCATTATTCATCAAGAGTAATTGGAAAATGTCATTCACTACCCAGGAATAGAAATCTGATTTTAATTTTTTATTTTTAATAATATAATATAAAATGTGTAGTTAAATGGAAAAGATCCGGGTTATGTACTTCCTTTATCCCTTTATGAGCTCTCTAAAAACCTAAGTTTAATGTGAGACACGTTCAGGATTTGACTTTTAAATAAACTCATTTCCCACATCCTTCAGTAACACACCCGACTGTATTACTGTGAAGGTTCTGCTAAACCTCCGAGATCTTCAAACTGATCATTTGTTACTGTAATTTATTCACGGACATTTCCATAAAAACCTGGAATCCGGAAACCCGGTGTGTGTTGAGTCTTCATCAGTGTTGTAGAGAAGCGGTGTGATTTATAATGACTCCTTCATGGTGAAATGAGACACAGCCCACTGTACATGGAAACATTAGCGACTTTTGTACTGAAACGTTAATAAAACATTTTAGACGAGTCATACATCCGGAAGTCTCCACAAGTCTATCAGAATTATTTTATATTCATAACTATTTCACAGATCTGATAAAATAGAAGACGGACTTTGAAACCCAACCATGTCTGAATAAACACCTATTTTTTTTATCCTACCCATATTCTGTAAATTCCTCCTCCTTCACAATGATTGGCTAATTCTTAATTCTTGTCGCCCGCGTCCAATCAGCGTGCGAGGAAGATTCATTACTAAACCCGAGTTCAGATCAAAAACAAACTCCAAGAATCATAACATACAGTATTTGTGATAGATAATGCATAAGACAAAAAGTGATCTACTTATTTTATAATGTAATCTAATCTAATGTACCATAGTTATAATGCTGTTACTAATTCACCAAATAACTTCCTACTTTCTTTCTACTCTCTCTCTCTCTCTCTCTCTCACACACACACACACACACACACGTTTGGTATGCAACTTCCTTTTTAATACAATGTACTCAGTGGAAAAGTGCAATACTTATTTTCAAGTTCATCAGGCAATTTATCCAAAAATATATTTCATAAAAATTATAAAACATAATATTTGGGAAAATAAACACCCAAAGGGAAATTTACACCCAAAGGGAAATACAATTACAACCTCTGTCTCCTGTCAATCACAGATAGCTCTTTCCTCAGAGTGTTTTATACTAAATTTGGGGAGAAAAAGAAAAATCATCCTCTAAATGCTACGTAATCCTTTGGGGCAGTGGGACAGGCTCTGGGTCATTGGTAGCTGAAGTGGTTAAGGCTCTGGGTTGTTGACCAGAAGCACCAAGCTACCACTGTTGGGCCCTTGCGCAAGGCCACCAACCCCCCTGCTCCAAGGGCACTGCATCATGGCTGACCCTGTGCTCTGACCCAAACCCTCCAAGAATGGGATATGTGAAGAAAGAATTTCGCTGTGCAGTAATGTATATGTGACAAATAAATTAAATTAAAGTTTCAAGGTACTTTGTACATTTACACACACACACACTGTTCTTACATAGAAATATTTTTCATGTAACAATACATAAAAATATATGGTTCTTGATCAATTTTCATTATGAAAATAAACATGAATGTAATTGCGCTTTATAAATAAGACTTGGTTTTTGTTGCATTCAGAACATTTCACATTTCAAATAGTGTCACAGTAAGTTACACGAAAACACAAGTTACAAAAAAGGCATAAAATAGCCTGACATTAATAAATATTTGGATGAAGGAGTGTGTATACTATCTGTGTGTTTATTATTTATTATTAGCTGTATTTGCAGTAACAGAGCAGGTCACACACTTTACCTTTCTTCTTTAGAGTCTCTCTGCCATAAGACACAAACTTCTTTAACTGATCAATACAGCTGTTATTCAAATAGTCCTTCCAGTATTTAGCTTCATCTCCTGTAGGATCCCACTGCTTTATAAAGATCACAGCTTTATCATTATCTGCAGTCCAGGTTCCAGTTTTTAGATCTACAGGACGCACTTCATGACATGTACACAAACAGAAACCCATCATACCGGGCACTGTGGGTCTACTTCTGTTTTACAAACACCTCACAGCTCCTAACACATTCTTCTTATCTAACAATAACTTCATCGACTCATTATCCCATTTGTTTGTATTAACCTGTAAAACACTTCAGAGTCATTCATAAAAAGATCCAAAAGGAGGCAATACTATGATCTATTTTCCCCCAAAAATAAAGTAAATACCACAGTAACCTAAATTATTTCAAAATTTGTCACTATAAACATTCACTGTATAATTTAAATAGACATGATGATGATGATGATGATTATTATTATTATTGTTATTAATCTAGCCATGGGGTCACAGTCCAGTAACTTCTGTGCCGGTCCCAAGCCCAGATAAATAGAGAGGGTTGCGTCAGGAAGGGCATCTGGCATAAAACATTGCCAAATTTAATCATGTGAATTGTCAGTACTCTGAATTTCATACCGGATCGGCTTTGAAGAGGATGAAAAGTGGAAAGGCAGTTGGTCCTGACGACAGGGTGCAAAGAGAAGGGCTGTGGTTCTGTATGAGGAAGTCAGGAGTAGCAGAGAAGTATGTCAGAGTGGTGCAGGACATGTATGAGAGGAGCAGGACAGTGGTGAGGTGTGATGTAGGTCAGACAGAGGAGTTCAGAGTGGAGGTGGGACTGCATCAGGGATCGGCTCTGAGCCCCTTCCTGTTTGCTATGGTGATGGACCAGTTGTCAGAGGAGGTCAGACAGGAGTCTCCTTGGACAATGATGTTTGCAGATGACATTGTGATCTGTAGTGAGAGCAGGGAGCAGGTGGAGGAAAACCTGGAGAGGTGGAGGTTTGCGCTGGAGAGAAGAGGAATGAAAATCAGTCGTAGTAAGACTGAGTACATGTGTGAATGACAGGGAGGGAAGTGGAACAAAGTGGGGGACAAAGTTAGAGAGGTCAGGTTAAGATGGTTTGGACATGTCCAGAGGAGGGAGAGTGAGTATATTGGTAGGAGAATGTTGGACATGGAGCTGCCAGGAAGGAGGCAAAGAGGAAGGCCAAAGAGGAGGTATATGGATGTAATAAATTAGGACATGAAGCTAGTGGGTGCAAGTGTTGAGGATGCAGAAGATAGGGATAGGTGGAGAGAGATGATTCACTGTGGAGACCCCTGAAGGGAAAAGCCGAAAGAAGAAGAAGAGAGTTGATCAGTCAAAGAAAACAAAGGCTCTGGAGGAAAATGTTAATGTCAACATTCACTTGTTTCATCTCAAAAACCTGTAAAGGGAAGAAATTTTGAAGTAGAAAAGTACAGAAGTTTGTAGAAATGTGTTATAGATTTGTTATACAAGTTGCTATTTGATTAATAGTGTTCAGTATTTAATAAATGCAGCAAAAAAGAACTCATGTCTATTGCAGTTTATTTAATATTAATAATGATGGCTCAAAAGACACTATAAAATCTCTTACACAAAAATATTTAATAGAAGTTTCGGTATCAATATCGGCGATACTTGTCTTGAAAGTACTTGGTATCAGATCGAAAAGAAAATAAGTGGTATCGCCCATCCCTAAAACACACGCATACGCAAGCCAAAATAGAGTGTGCGCTCGAATATGCTCTAGAACCGCTCTCACAATACTTTAATGTCATACACCTATCGGTCTGCACAGCGCCGCTTTATGTCGAACACACACCTACACACACACACACACCACGTGACTAAAACACACACCTACACACACTCACACACCACGTGACTAAAACACACACCTACACACACTCACACACCACATGACTAAAATACCTTACAGCCCTTGAGCGCGATTGAAATAATAGTCTAACTTTTAATATTTAATGTAAACACAGTTGATAAAAGTCGGCTAACAAAGGTATGTTGTGTAAAAAAGGAGGCCCACTGTCTCTGATTCTGAAACCCCCTGACATATAGGACCCTTTTGAATATTATTCCAAACCCAAGATGTACAAAAGCCTTAAATTAAATGAGCCTAAATATAGATCTAAATAAAATATAAACTGTTAAAGCACTATAACATTACTGTCTGAACATCATGACTTTCTATTATTCAACTAATGCAGTATTTAAGTTAAAATACAGACATGACACATCATTCAGTTGTTCTGTCTATTGAAAAAGGAATACTCAGCACTAGAAATACTAGTATGGTAACTGACCGTTTTGCTCAAGTCAAGTCTCGGAGATACTTTCTGATGATTCCACCCTCAAAAAAAAGGATCAAAAAGTCATCATTTAGGCCTATTTATTCATTTAGAATTTGTCTGGTAGTCTACCTGTTACATCGACTAATAGGGTTAGCCTACAAGATTAGCAGTCTGGTGGATTACATGAATAGGGTGGTGGTGATAGTAGCAGCAAAGGTGGCCTGGGATGGAATTCCCAGTCTGAATTATTGTCCCAGTTCTCTACTGCACACACTAATGTCTTTCATGCACAAAAATCATGAGACCTTAAGAATATGCGCAACTTTCTAATTCCTTGATAGAGATAGAGTCTGAACGTTTCAATATATACACTATATTGCCAAAAGTATTCGCTCACCTGCCTTGACTCGCATATGAACTTAAGTGACATCCCATTCCTAATCCATAGGGTTCAATATGACGTCGGTCCACCCTTTGCAGCTATAACAGCTTCAACTCTTCTGGGAAGGCTGTCCACAAGGTTTAGGAGTGTGTTTATGGGAATTTTTGACCATTCTTCCAGAAGCGCATTTGTGAGGTCACACACTGATGTTGGACGAGAAGGCCTGGCTCTCAGTCTCCGCTCTAATTCATCCCAAAGGTGTTCTATCGGGTTGAGGTCAGGACTCTGTGCAGGCCAGTCAAGTTCATCCACACCAAACTCTGTCATCCATGTCTTTAAGGACCTTGCTTTGTGCACTGGTGCACAATCATGTTGGAAGAGGAAGGGGCCAGCTCCAAACTGTTCCCACAAAGTTGGGAGCATGGAATTGTCCAAAATGTCTTGGTATGCTGAAGCATTCAGAGTTCCTTTCACTGGAACTAAGGGGCCAAGCCCAGCTCCTGAAAAACAACCCCACACCATAATCCCCCCTCCACCAAACTTTACACTTGGCACAATGCAGTCAGACAAGTACCGTTCTCCTGGCAACTGCCAAACACAGGTGGCATCCTATCACAGTTCCACGCTGGAATTCACTGAGCTCCTGAGAGCGACCCATTCTTTCACAAATGTTTGTAAAAACAGTCTGCATGCCTAGGTGCTTGATTTTATACACCTGTGGCCATGGAAGTGATTGGAACACCTGATTCTGATTATTTGGATGGGTGAGCGAATACTTTTGGCAATATAGTGTGTGTGTATATATATATATATATATATATATATATATATATATATATATATATATATATATTATATTATATTATATTATATTATATTATATTATATTATATTATATTATATTATATTATATTATATTATATTATATTATATTATATTATATTATATTCTGTAACTGTGATGTCATAAATGTTACAGTTCTTCCAAACAAAGACCATCAGCTTCAGATTAAATATGTGACATTATGTTCACACATTCCTCTGTCCCACTGAAAAATATACAACATGTGTATAAACTTCTACATCATGTCTCTTGTTCCTCTTGGTTTTCTTCTTAGAGAACTGAAGTGCAGCGTAATTCACAGAGTCCGATTCAGAAGCCTGCAGGAACACAGAAGATACATTAAAAATTTGAAAATTTACATTAATAATAATTTTAATAGTTATGAACATGTTTGGTCACATGAATTAAACATTTGAACCCAAACTTCAATAACTCATAAACAAGTAGTCTATAAATAATATCTTAATATATTAATATTGATATAACCTTCTGTCAGTGGTGTTATATTTGATAAAAAGAAATAATATTATTATATGATAATATTAAGAATAAACAGAGGAAATATATTTCTAATTAAATAATGAGCCTAATATTTTATTAGCTGTATTATATTCATTTATTAAAAAAAAAAAAACTATAGTAAGAGGGTCCTGGGAATTTTATCTTAGAGTTTGAGAAATAAATAAATTTGAGGTAATAAATGTATGAGAAACCCTAATTATTTTTAAAACTGTTTCAATATTAATTAATTGTGAAATGTGTGAAAGGTATAGTTGTTTATTTTTTTTTTACTGATGAGCATTATTATTATATTTCATTATTAATATGTTTAAAAAAATGACACTAAATACAGTAATTATCCAGTTGCTGTAATTTATTTGTTGTTTGTTTTAAAATAAAAGTTTTTACTGAGAGGTTATGAAATTCTTCATCAGGACAAAATAAACACCCCAGATGTACTGATTTGTGTTTAATCAGCATGAATCATTCTGGAGGTCAGTGTGTGTGTGTGTGTGTGTGTGTGTGTGTGTTTAGATTATTAATTATTTACCTCATTAACTTCTGCATTATCTTCAACACCTAATATAATACAATACAATTATTATTATTATTATTATTATTATTATTATTATTATTATTATTATTATTATTATTAGAGGAGTATATATTTTTACCTCTGTGTGTTTTTCTGTGTTTCAGTATGATGAAGATCAGGACAGTGAGAAGAAACACAATCACTGCACCAAACACCACAATCAGCATGAAGAACACAGCAGGAGACACTGAACCTGGGAGACAAACTTTAAAGAAAGTGTTTTAATCATTAAACCTGCATCAGATTTTAATATAAAATGTACAGAAACCTTTGAGAGAAAAAAAAACAACAAACCTGTTGCTTTGTCCAAGTTCTCAGGAAATGTTTTATTTATGCCTGGAAGAAGAAACATTAATTTTAGAACCTTAATCATTTCAGTCAACTTTTACTGAAACTCTTCACTCCATAAATTTACCTTTCACTTGTAAATAGGTGGAGTTTCTGAAGATCATTTTATCACAAGAGCTGCAGTAATAGAGTCCTGTATCAGAGACGTTTACTGCAGTGATTGTGAGAGACGTTTTACTGCTATGAACAGACATCACTATTCTCTCACTCTCACTAAAGAAGTAACACGTCTCTGATGGAGCTGATGTCCTAAACCTTTTACACCCAAGAAGAAGTGGAACTGAATCACTCGTCTGTTTAAACCAGAAGATGGAACCTGGATCAGTCTGATCATGTTGGCACCAAATAGTGACGTTATCTCCAGCTTCTGCCTCCAAAGTTAAAGAGCTCAGAGTCTCTGAGAGCAAATCTGCAACACAGAAAACACTCCACATTTATAATATAACAGAGATGTGCTATTTTTAAAATAAATGTGTATTTTATAAGTTAAAAATAAGTTTAATACATACAGGTAAGACATGATTGTGTTTCAATTTTTACTTAATGAACAAAAATGTAAATTCTCAGTAAAAAAATTGTTTCTTTTTATTGAATTTGCAGTTTTCTGAAATAATCAATTACAAAACCATGACTAATGTTTAATATATATATCATAAATCTAATAAAGAATTAGTAAAGTAAGAATAAACTTACCCATGACACAGAGAAACACAGAGAGAGTTGTAAACTGAAGCATTGTGTATCAGACCAGAGACAAAGAGGAAACGGTCTGTTGGGTGAATCAAACCCTGGTGTATCTGTGTGCAGGGGTGAGGAGAGTTATACACACTACAGCACTTAGAAAAAAAGTAGGGGCCCACAGGAAAAAGGTAATAGATGTGTTAATAATCTCTATAGACTCACACACACACACACAGACACACACACACACACTTCTGGAGGTCAACTGACAATGTTCATTCAGATAAACTGCCAAGTTCACTACAAATAACTGTGTAATTAAGAGATGTGAAGTGTGGATGGATGATAATCTATTAGTATGTTTCAGAAATTTCACTCGTTTAATTTCATTTGGTATCATTTGTACGTTTTCTATATTCCAGTTATTATTTAACTTTTGTAGTAGTTTATAGTGTTTAGTTATTAATAGTGTTAAATTAGTAATAGGAGATATTTCAGAGCATGATGGTACAGCAGGAAACGTTGCTGCTTCATACCTCCAGGGTCTGGGGTTTGATCCAGAATAAAGTGTTCAGTGAAGATGAATAAATAAATGATTAATTTTCCAGACACCAACACAGCTTTTTCATTTCAGGTGGAATAGTTGGAGGAAAAAACAGCATATGAAAGCAGCTGGTAGTCAGAAGCAGATGAACCGCAGGTGAATGTGTCGGTTTTCAGCTCAGATGCAAGCTTCATGCGTGTAAATGTAGCAGGTGTCTGGTCTGTGGTTGGAAAATGATCACACCAGAAAAATGGACAGTTGCTGCATGGGTGTGAGATAAAACTTGTGGTTTAAGAGATGGCTTCACACGACTAGCAGGCAGCTGAAAAAACTACAGGAAAAAAATGTAGCTGGCTATAAAACTTGCTATAGATTAATAATAATATAAATGAAATTACATTCAAAACAGATTACATTTTTCCATTAAACAGTACAAAACATCCCATAATTACAATTGAAAAAAAAAGGTTTTATTGGCAAATTCATTAAAATTGTAAAGCTAAAATCTGTTATTTAGAGAACTATTCAGACTCCTGATTCAGTAGAATCCTCTTTAGAAGCAGTTACAGCTTTTGAAATCCTCCTGGCAGATCCTCCTAAACTCCATCAGTTATCTGTTACCTGACCTCCTCAGCTCTCTCTACACATGTCCTGTAGGGTTCAAGGCTGTGTTTTGGATGATCCACTCCAGCGTTGTCTTGGTTGTATACTTCAGGTCTTTGTCATGCTGAAAGCTGAACCTTCGCGCCAGTCTGAGGTTGTGTGCACAGTAAAGCAGGTTTTCATCATGGACCACTCTGTATTTGCCTGACTTTATCTTTACCTCAGTTCTGAACAGACTTCCTTTCTAGATTTACATTTCAACCCCAACATTCATCAGAAACATTCAGAAAAACTGGGAATGATCACAATGAAACTTCAAATATGAGCTAATAAATTTTTAATGCAGTATAATATATATAATAAATAGAACTACAATAAAAGATGTAAAGCTATGATAAAAGGTTATTAATAAAAATGTATAAAACAGTTAAGTCTATTAAAATACAACAAAATCTTAAATGTCTAAACAGTAAAGTATAGAAAAATCTTAAACCTATAATAAAGATAATATAGAGTAATATATATATAATAAAAAGTTCATCTAAAGATGGCAACGCTTATCGGAGCTGCAGATGTTGATGCCGTCCGTTGGTCAGAGAGCACCAACAGATGTTGATGTTAGAGGCCAGCGATGTTGTGTACAGCTGCTCAGGGAGAGAAGAAAAGCAAGACAGGGTTAAATCTGCAGAAAATAAAAGACAGTAATAAGTATTTACTTACCTGTGGAGATCTTGAGCAAGTGGAGAGAGATATGAAAATAAAAGAGATGTGTTTAAAGTATGACCAGGACATTTATTACTTTATTCAAATTTTGGGGGTTGCTTAATCTTATAAATTAGTTACAAGTAATCTATCATCAAACAAAATGGAGAGCAAACGCAGTTCTACAAATGAATGGGGAAAAGTTAAGAGTTTAATCTTAGTTTTATATTCTAATGACCACTGAACAGCCAACAATAGATTTCCTAAAATGTCCTGATCACTCTTTAAGCTAGCTGAGATAGAGTTGTGTGTGTGTGTGTGTGTGTGTTAGAGGAGTGTTGCTCAGACTCCCCCCATGGCCTTCAGCATCTCCTGGGCATGCTCCTTCACGAGGTGGACATCTAAATGGTTAAATAAGAAAAAAATGGAACATTTAATCAAAAATATATTTGTTTATATATACACATTTATATACACATTTGTTTATTCATTTCTTTGTTTCATATGTCATTAATATGATTTATCATCATACTGGATATGCCTAATATTTGGCTGCATGTAATGCAAGCACATCTTCAGAAATTATATTTATAAACAGATATATATTTATAAAACAGATAGATATATATATATATATATATATATACACACACACACATACATATACACTATATTGCCAAAAGTATTCGCTCACCCATCCAAATAATCAGAATCAGGTGTACCAATCACTTCCATGGCCACAGGTGTATAAAATCAAGCACCTAGGCATGCAGACTGTTTTTACAAACATTTGTGAAAGAATGGGTCGCTCTCAGGAGCTCAGTGAATTCCAGCGTGGAACTGTGATAGGATGCCACCTGTGCAACAAATCCAGTCGTGAAATTTCCTCGCTCCTAAATATTCCACAGTCAACTGTCAGCTGTATTATAAGAACGTGGAAGTGTTTGGGAACGACAGCAACTCAGCCACGAAGTGGTAGGCCATGTAAACTGACGGAGCGGGGTCAGCGGATGCTGAGGCGCATAGTGCGAAGAGGTCGCCAACTTTCTGCAGAGTCAATCGCTACAGACCTCCAAACTTCATGTGGCCTTCAGATTAGCTCAAGAACAGTGCGCAGAGAGCTTCATGGAATGGGTTTCCATGGCCGAGCAGCTGCATCCAAGCCATACATCACCAAGTGCAATGCAAAGCGTCGGATGCAGTGGTGTAAAGCACGCCGCCACTGGACTCTAGAGCAGTGGAGACGCGTTCTCTGGAGTGACGAATCGCGCTTCTCCATCTGGCAATCTGATGGACAAGTCTGGGTTTGGCGGTTGCCAGGAGAACGGTACTTGTCTGACTGCATTGTGCCAAGTGTAAAGTTTGGTGGAGGGGGGATTATGGTGTGGGGTTGTTTTTCAGGAGCTGGGCTTGGCCCCTTAGTTCCAGTGAAAGGAAATCTGAATGCTTCAGCATACCAAGACATTTTGGACAATTCCATGCTCCCAACTTTGTGGGAACAGTTTGGAGCTGGCCCCTTCCTCTTCCAACATGACTGTGCACCAGTGCACAAAGCAAGGTCCATAAAGACATGGATGACAGAGTCTGGTGTGGATGAACTTGACTGGCCTGCACAGAGTCCTGACCTCAACCTGATAGAACACCTTTGGGATGAATTAGAGCGGAGACTGAGAGCCAGGCCTTCTCGTCCAACATCAGTGTGTGACCTCACAAATGCGCTTCTGGAAGAATGGTCAAAAATTCCCATAAACACACTCCTAAACCTTGTGGACAGCCTTCCCAGAAGAGTTGAAGCTGTTATAGCTGCAAAGGGTGGACCAACGTCATATTGAACCCTATGGATTAGGAATGGGATGTCACCCAAGTTCATATGCGAGTCAAGGCAGGTGAGCGAATACATTTGGCAATATAGTGTATATATATACATACATACATACATATATATATATACACATACATACATATATACATACATACATATATGTGACGGCGCTGCGCACACCGCGCACGCATGCAGAAAAGAGTCGCTCCTCGTCCCCTCCCTCTCCCTGGAAAAAACAAGCTGCAGGGATGCAGCACCCTGGACAGTGCATAGACGGAAGCGGATCAGCACCATGGCTAGCGCCACTAAATTGGAGTGCAGGGCGGAGCAGGAGAAAGCGCGCCAAAACGCTCTGGGCCAATCAGAAGTGCCGCTAAACTATCCACCCTCCAGCTGAGCGACACAACAGAGAGGCTGGCCTCGCCAGCCCCAAAAGGTAGGAGGAAGCCCCCTGCTGGACTAATAGGGATGGTGTGTTTTGTTTTGCAGGCAGCTCGGACTAAAGCAAGGCCTTCGTGGAACCACTGAAGCTCAGCCCCTCCCGGATCTGCACCTGCCGTCCCCAGCCATTTTCAGCCTTCTCCAGGACGCTGCCGCTGCCGTTAGCCCTCCCTGGCCTAGGCGCCCCTTCAGGGAAGAATCTCCTTAGTTGGTTATCCTTTTTTTTCTTTTTTTTCTCCCCCTCTGCTCTCCTGCTAACCTGAGTTCCTGTCTTCCCTACTTTCAGTTCGGAATAATTAAAAGCTGGTGTTGACGTGCTCCCGGGCTCTGTGTGTTGTTCTCTGTCCCTGCTCAGTGCACTACAATATATATAAATATAAACAGCCTTTACTTTTCTGTAGATACTGCAGAAAGGTCTAGAAGAATTAAACTAACGTGTTCTACGTATTTGTTAGCATCATTTTGAGCTGAACATTTCTATAGCCACAGATTACTTTGTGTGTTAATGGGGATTTATTTTTACTTATAGACTCCCTCACTGAAAACTATTTTATAAAGAATAATCTATTTTATTTTTAATCTCTGTGGTTATTTGTGTAATCTCATATAATTAGATAAACACACCAATCTCTGTTACAGAGCAGTACAAGCCATGTAATCTAGACTATTACAGCATGTTTTTGCTCTATATATTAAGGTCTATTCTCTTCTCACTGTCTCACCTTAACATTCTTCTGAGGTTCCCTTAAACCATTTGTGGCTGAGGATTTCCTGGAACGTTGGGCGCAAGTGAGGATATAGCTCCAGACAACACAGGATCAGGTCACGGCAACCTGTGTGTAGTGATGAGAGAGACGTTTAGTCAGAAATCCTAGATGAAATATTTTTTTGGAAAATCTATTAAAATGATTATTTGATAAGTTTTCATACGTTACTATACATGTCTAAACAAGATGGGTTTGGACTTTCTCACCTTCAGACAGGTCGTGAGCAAAGTGCAAGTCCCGGGCAATGATGTCGTCTTCGCACTGGAAGGGCAGGTCTCCACACACCATGTCGAACAGTAGAACTCCCAGACTCCAGACGGTAGCAGGAACACCCAAATACTCGCCCTCACATAACCACTCAGGTGGGGAGTAAGCTCTAGTTCCTGAGTGCAAAAGAGAGAAGGAGCACTGTCAGCAACGTCACAAAAATGGTTCTCCACTGCATTTTTTCATTCTTTCCAATACTTATGATGTGCTTGCCTGCATAATATCTGTAGGGGATGTCCTGCAGCAAATCACCACAACCAAAGTCGATCAGCTTCAGCTGCAGTGTGTCGGTGTTGATGAGTATATTCTCTGACTTGATGTCCCGGTGCAGGACACCACAGTCAGAGCAGTGGCGAGCGGCCTGAACCACCTGACGCATGATGTGCTGTGCCAGTGGTTCTGACAGTCGGCCTTTGTGACCTTTCAGGAATTTCCGGAGGTCTGTGCAGGGGCTGGGTCGCTCCAGGATCAAGATGTAGCAGTCTGACATCTCGAACCACTCCATCAGCTCCAAGACATTGTCATGGTGATTTGGCTTGGACACCATTTGCATTAATGCGACCTCCAGAGGAAGGCTGTCCGTCTCTCCAGGCTGAAATATAAACAGATACAATTAGCATGGGTGTGGAGTGATTACATCTAAATTCTGTAACAGAAATGTTACAGTACAAAGGCTTGGATTAGTAATGACTTAGGTGTCTATTATGAATTATTCATTATTATCTTAACAGAAACAATTCAATTGACACAGAATTCTATGTATAACTTCTGTGCAAAATCTGAGAAGTAAAGGAAGTTTACTTACAATGGTGATGAAAGCTTCATTCATTTCCATTCCCACATATTTAATGGCGACCTGTTCACATATACAACACAATTACATTCTTATAGAGAATCTGACCAAGACATACTGTATGTAGTCCACAAGTTGTGATGTATTGTGTTGATTAGTGCAAATGAACTGTAGATGTGCAGTCCTGTTACCTGTTTTCCATCAGCCTTACGGACTCCTGCACAGACACTCCCGAAGCCTCCTTCACCCAGCAGCTCTCCTGGAGTGTACAGGGACTCAAAATCCTCTGTTAAATAAATAAACAATCATTCAGTAACAAATAAGAAGTGTGTTGTCAATGTCTCCTAGTATAGTAAGGTACCTTAAAGATGAGTACTTGCTAAAACACATTTTCCACACAATTTGTGATAAATCGACTGATCGTCTAAACAAGAGAACCCTCAAGAAATACATTTTACAGCTTACACATTTAAGCTTACACAGTCTGCATATTTAATGTCTCTTAACTTTGCTATAGTTTTGAAAAAGCAACCTGAAATCATCTTTTCAGGTACCTAATCTCTGATCCCTTCTGTCCCAAAGTCTAATGCACACTTTATGTAAATATGACCATATTAAATTCAAACCTTTTAATAATGCTTTTCAGTCAAGTATATGAACTGATCAGACTGTTGGGCCCAGTGTAATATGTTAAAGATCTTCACTGTTCTTTAAATCATTACTGTAAATTCTTTAAGTTCAGTTTTATGTCCAAATGTTGGATGACCATACCCCATGGTGTAACGCGGCCTTCCCGACGTGGACGCTGGAGAGTGAGCATCTCACTAGTCATAAGGCCACATTGGGAGTCCTTCAGCTTAAACACTTTGTCCGCGTACAGTTGACGAAGGTTTAGCAGCCACTCTGGTTCTTCTCCCTTCCCTTGGTGAAGCTTCTCAGACAGCTACGAGACAGATAGGGAAAGTAAACTGACTAAATATTTTGCATCTAAAACCTTGGAACCATTTTACAAGTATTGATAATTGTATTTACCGCAATGGTCATTTCCATCGTGGTCTTGGTGATTAAGCGTGGTAACTTAGCAATTGCTGTAGCGATGGTCTCACAGTACTCGAAGGCTTGGTCAAGAAGGCCAAACTCAGCTAGCTTGCTGGCATGATAGCACTTGAAGATCTAAGAGACAGAGTCACTCCATCTTAGCAAAAAGGTTCATGCTTAAATCTGACTGAGGTAATAAGAATATTAAACAGAAATAAAAAGAGAAAGTCTAACCTGGAAATTTGGCTGGGGAAGCCCTATGGTCAGTGAGCATACATATTCATAGACCTCACTACGTTCGATTGCTTCCCTCATGGCTGATTGGCTGATTGGCAGACTGTACAAAGAGAAAGGTGTCTTAGCAGCAAGTCTGAAAAATAATCATACACATGCGCTCTCACACAAACACACACCCAATACCTGTTACAGCCAATAAGCTCAAAACTGGGGCTCTGTAAAATCTGCAGCTCCTCCATTGCAGCGATGAAGCACAGCTGTGCGGCATACCACAGTCCTCTGGAGTCTGCAGATGAAACACCAAACATGCATGTAAGGATTTGGGTCTGTGCAACAGGCCAGATTTCATGATCTAATTACAACATGTGAAGTTCCTAAAATATTGTTTATGTTATCCATACCAAGGTCCTCTCCCATTTGAATTAAAGCATCCAAAGTCTCGTCTTCTGGGTCGGCAGAGCACAAAAGTTTTGCCAGCCGAAGACACCAACTGTCTTGGTTGTTAACTTCTCTCTGTATATGGAATTGGCACATTAGACAGCAAAAAATAAAGCAAAAACAACACAAAAATACAAAACACAATGACAGTATACAAAGTAGACCGATGTTGACGCTGACGTATTCATAAACAAAGATATAGCTAATATAACATATTACACATTACGACATGAAATTACAAGTTTAATTAAAACCATTAAAAATAAAATAATACCCTTTTCTTCAGAAGTCTGTAGCTCTTGAAAAGGACAGTGGCGATGTCTGCCAGCAGTGCTTTCTGTAGAAGAAACATCCTTAACTTCAATAGCTACTCTAGGCTAGGTATATTTATTCATTCTGACAAATATAGCTTATTTGCAGATTAAATCTCTTGCTGCTTTTATCATGAATAATTTTGCTGTAACATTCAATACACAATCAACTAAAACACTTACTCCATTTTTGCTGCAACGCAGCTCCATCATCTGCCAGAAGAAATAGGCCTCCTTCTGGTCAGGTTCCTCCACCTCTTGTAGGCACTCCTCGGACTTCCTCTTGATAAAACGCAGCACGTCGTCCATCTGGATCTTACTGCTGTAATAGACAGATATAGATTATTGAACATACACTTTGACCAGCTGATGATATGTTTCCAACCATTACTGCTGAATGTTCAGTGTGTGTGTGTGTGTGTGTGTGTGTGTGGGTGTGTGTGTGTGTGTGTGTGTGTTATCTGAGAGGAGAAAAAAAGGCCTCACCAATAGTCTAATAGTCACCAATAGTCTATTCTCTACATTTCATAGCTTTTCTCTCGGTTGCACTGCTTCCAGTAGTGTATATTTATGATAAGAGTATTTATCCAATCATATTTCAGCTAGTGGCTGACATCATGTGTTCCCAGAGTGAAAACCTGCCTTAAGGCCTTCAGAATCAATATTGCAGGCGCCCGGAGCTTAAAATAAGTGGCGATGGAATTGTTACTTTAACCAATCAGATTTCGAGTTGGCATCACTGGGGCCATCTAGCTGGTATACGATTACGTCAGCAATTTCCCGTCCTTAGATTGGATAGTTGGAGTGTCTCAGAGGCAGTGACCTGCCCATATACATTGTTTCTATATTCTCTGTCTCATTTCGGATGCTGCGTCCTCTGGAGATTGCAGTTTGCTGCATACGGCATCAAGAATGTCTTTTTTGAGAAAAGTAACCGTAATAAAACGGATCTAGTATCTATTGCCGTGGAGTCATAATGATGGTATAGAGGTGGATTAATTCAGGAAGGACACCAGTGAAGGCCTAGGTGTGAAATGCACGGTCCGCCGCTGATATATATATATATATAGATAGTGTGTAGCGTCCTGGCCACCCTTTTGAACGTGTTCCGAGCCGTGTGGAAGTTTAGCACCCTCTTGTGGACGCTTCCTGTAACTACATAAGAAAAATCCGGCTTCGACTAAACGTCGACAGTTGACTTGTGATTAATAAACAGAACAGATTTTATCTATAATTTGCAGGGATTCACATATCAGAAAATTATTAATTTACATAGTTTATAATCATATTTATTTTTGTGTTGTGTAAGAGTAAACTTTGTGTAAAAATGTTCTGTAGCTTCATAAATCCTGTTTATTTACAATTATTATTTTTAATATAATTTTTTAAATGTTTTTTTTAACAGATTTTATTAAAGGGCCATATTGTGTGATTAGATACTGCATTAATTAGAGACTCCTGAAGCTGATCTGCGAGGATTATGGTGCAGTTCTTAACACAGGCTCAGGGTCAGAGGAGGAAATCATCAAACACAAATATTTACTTTTTTAATGTAATGTTAAGTTTCACAGTCAGGACATGACCGATATTTAGAATTATTTTTCTGTAAAATCCTCTTCTTTTTCTTTGATTTCAAGAAAAGACAACTGAGTGATTTCCACACAATAGAATGAGACCTTGCTCAAGGGCCCAAAAGCAACAGCTCGATGGTGCCAGAGCTTGAACCCCAATCTTTCAATCAATAACGCAGAGTCTTAACTGTTTGAGCTACCACTGTCCCATATAATTGTTGCACAGCAATCAACATTTACATTTTAATTATGAACATAAACTTTTTGTTTTGTTTTGTGCAGAATAGTGTTAAAAACAGTGAAAGAAAGCAGCTGTTGGTGAGAACCTCAGGTGAATGTGTCAGGTTTCACACTTTATGCAAGCTTCATGCGTGTAAATGCACCACATGTCTGGTCTGTGGTTGGAAAATGATCACAACAGAAAAATTTCTGCATAGGGGTGAACTAAAACTTGTGGTTTAAGAGATGGCTTCACATGACTAGCAGGAAGCTGAAACAAATAAAGACAAAAAGAAAAATGTATCTGTCTATAAAATCATTTTATTATTGCTCTGAAAATCATATGTTCAGTGGGGTGTGTATTGTTTTCTGTGTGATGACTGAACTCTCTGCTTCAGCTCTTTCTGGAGCTCTTTTCGAGTGCTGCTTCACTCCTGAGCTGCTCTTCTGATTAACTTCCTAACTGTTCAGTCAGAGATCTTGTGAGATGTTCCTGTTCATGGCTGGTTGATGGATGATTGATGTTGGTGATGTTTCTACTTTCAGATAACAGACATGATGCTGCTTACAGGAACATTTAGGAGTTGAGAAATCCGTCTGTAATCAGTGCTGTTAATCTGCTGCTCAACAGTCTCACTGTGAAGGTGATGGAGTAGCTCTTTACCCTTTACACATCATCAGATGGTTTTTGAGCTTCAGCTTGCTTATAAATGGTTTGTTTACTTGCACTCAGAGGTGGATTCTCCTTTTTTCTAAGAGTGAAAATACAAACCTACCAACACACACTAACCCAACTGATTATAATCAACACAGGAAAGAGAACTAATTACTACAATCAGCTGTTTTTCTTACTGTGTTCAATACTTTTTCTGTTATTCCATTTTTTCTGTATAGTTTTATTGAGTTAATATCAATGTCTGGTCTACATTACATGTGAATATCTGCACTAGAAAAATGTTTAACTTGTTTAAAACTTATTTCCCTCACTGCATATGGCACAAGCAGCACAAGAACCATTAAAGCTCTCACACACTGCATTTTACTGGAGTTTGAAGACACAGACACAAGACACAAACTAATAAAAATGTTTTAGATGTTAAATTAATTTCACCTTGTTCTTTTCTCCCAACAGAGACTTGAAATTGGTTTAGTAATTTGTGTGTGTGTGTGTGTGTGTGTGCGCAGGGGTGTATCTAGGATTTGAAAACATCAGGGGCTGAGCCCAAAACATCAGGAGCTCCTTAGGGAGAGGGGGTAAGCAAGAATAACACGTTTTGTAAGAGCATTTTTATGAAATATTGTTTAATAATAAACACAAATGAACACAAACAGTATGCAACTTTAGAAAATTTCATTCAGTCTTTTTTCTGACTCCTCCCATCATTTCAGAGTCTTGCTACTAAAAAAGGAGTTCATTCAATTCATTACATTTTCTCTCACACAGGTTTGCATTATCTCTTTTACAGCTTGTGTGTGAAGCAGTGCCGTGTAGATACTTTATTATTATTATTTTACAATAATCTATATTATATGTGCACCTATTATTTCATTCCTGATTTATGCTGCCACTAATGTATGTATTATTCTTTGTTTCTTTTTTTAATTCTCTTATTGTTCTCTCATCTCCCATTCTCTCATCTGTCTTGCTGCTTGTATCTTGTCTACTTCATGCTCTTGGTGACTTTTTTATCCTATTTCTTTGAGGGTGGAATTATCAGAGAGTTTCTCCGAGACTGGACTTGAGCAAAATGGTCGATTACCATACCAGTATTTCTAGTGCTGAGAATTCCTTTATCAATAGACAGAACAGCCGAATGATGGAGTCTGTTCTGGTCCATTGTTCACCTAAGTCATGTCTGTATTTTATCTTAAATACTGCATTAGCTGAATAATAGAAAGTCATGATGTTCAGACTGTAATGTCTTAGTGCTTTAACAGTTTATATTTTATTTAGATCTGTCTTTAGATTTATTTAATTTAAGGCTTTTGTACGTCTTGTGTATGGAATAATATTCTAAAGGGTCCTATATGTCAGGGGTTTTCAGAATCAGAGACAGTGGGCCTCCTTTTTGACACAGAATACATTTGTTAGCCGACTTTTATCAACTGTGTTTACATTAAATATTAAAAGTTAGACTTTTATCTGAATAATGAGATTGTTGTGTTTCCTGACCGTTTTATTTTTATTGCTGCCCCGCTCGAGGGCTGTAAGGTGTTTTAGTCACGTGGTGTGAAATCGGCGCCGCGCAGACCGACAGGTGTATGACATTACAGCATCGCGAGAGCGGTTCTAGAGCATATTCCAGCGCATACTCTCGTGGTATTTTAGTGTGTGTGTGTGTGTGTGTGTGTGTGAGAGAGAGAGAGAGAGAGAGAGAGAGAGAGAGAGATGTCAGTCAAAATCGTGTACAGTAAACGGTAACAGTGATCAACCGGTCAACATTTTATTAATTCCTCTACACTCCGGTGGAAAAATTCGGGATAAAACATTCGGGGCTAGATTAAAATCATCCGGGGCTCGAGCCCAATGATTAGCCCTAGCGACACCCCTGTGTGTGTTGTATTATGAATTTCCTCGGGACTGTAGGAAGAGGAATTTAGGTTACACCCATACGGATATCCGGAGACTATCGGAGGCTGTAGTGTTACAGATGTTATGTTGGTGTAAATCTTGAAAATTGTGGAATGCCGAGCCACATTTACTCCAGCTTTTTACTAAAGTTTATTCATGGAATTAGTTGTTTGTTTATCCCCTTTTTTCGGGTAAAGTCTACACTGTAAAATGGACGATGACAGGAATAATGGAAGTTCTGTTTTTTCTCACGCTTTCTGTCCATCTTTCATCATCAGGTGAGTTTAGACATTTAAACTATCTAATAATTAGAAAGCTACATTATGTAAGGATTTGTGGACTACTAAATTACTAAACTTCGGTAAAATGAGGAAGTTTAATAAACACGGAAGTTTTTTTTCAAATGAAAGCGCGCTGTATTTCATCTGAGACGCAGCCTTGAAGATTCACTTCTTTTCCTATAAAACTACAGATTTACAGTGAAAGCTGATTTACTGATGACACACAGTTTGACTTATCTAACACAGTTTCCTAACAGGGGGGAGTGTTTGTGTGTGTGTGTGTGTCAAATTCAAATTTTATTTTATTTTATGCAGTGAAATGCTTACACGACTGTTTTTTAACCCTTGTATAAAAATGTAAAATGTGAACAACTGTAATAAATAACAAAACTATGTGTGTGAAATGTGCAATGTGCAGACAGCAGCAGTACGGGGTGGTCATGGAGTGAAATGAGCAGCGTTATTGTGTGTGTGTGTGTGTGTGTGTGTGTGAGAGAGAGAGAGAGAGAGAGAGAGAATGTGTGTGTGTGTTGGGTGGCCTTATTAAGTCAGAAGGTGGGGATGTTGGTGACATCATTCTGAATTTTGCAGGATTTATGCAACTTTTACTGTATATGTGATGTTTTACAAAAACTATTTCTGAATTTTACAGACACACACTCTCTGCAGTTCCTCTACACCAACTACACACCAGGAACAAATTTCCCAGAATTCACTGCTGTGGGTCTGGTGGATGGACAGCAGTTTGTATATTATGACAGTAACAACAGGAAGATGATCCCAAAGACAGAGTGGATACAGAAGATCAGTGCTGATGATCCAGATTACTGGAACAGAGAGACAGAGCGACTGCAGTATGATCAGGAAGATATCCGTCAACTTTTGTATACAGTAATGAAAAACGATCACAATAAAGGTAAAGATGAACACAATTTTTAAAGCATTTTGTAACAATCAGAGATAAAGCTGTAACTTTAATCCTGCCTTCACACGAACAAATCACAGGGCACTCTCTTGGGTTTGTGGCCTTGTTTTTTAGTTCAAATGAGAAATAGTAGTAGCTATATAAATATAGAATTATATATTTATATATTTCTAACAAAAATAGCAAATTGCTGTTGTATAAGAATAATAAAATATTTGGAGTCATGCTTTTATCTGAAAATAATCAACTTCAGAGCGGTAACTAACAACAATGCCAGTGTTGATTATTTTCCTGTAACAGCAGGGCAGAGTGATTCATTCATCTAGAAATATGTATATCATCACAATAAAGGTCACACAATAGGGTTACAGACTAGTGTGTGTGTATGTGCAGGAAGTCACACATTACAGAGGATGTACGGCTGTGAGCTTCATGATGACAGCAGCACTAGAGGATATGATCAGTACGGTTATGATGGAGAAGATTTCATCAGTCTGAATCTGACAACTGGAACCTGGACTGCAGATAATGATGAAGCTGAGGTCACCAAGAACATGTGGGATAATGATCCTGGATTTACTATGGACCAGAGAAACTACCTGGAGAAGGAGTGTATCGAATGGTTAGAGAAGTTTGTGACTTATGGCAGAGAGACTCTGGAGAGGAAAGGTAAAGTGTGTGATCTGCTCTGTTACACACACACACACACACACAAATAGTTCTGTAGATATTTCTCTACATGTGAAAGACTTTTACTCTTCACCTGTATGTTTATCTATATTGCTTATATTATCTGAACTGTCATTTACATCCTGGTAACCAGAAAATGTTACATGATTAACACACTCCGTCTCACTGTCTAAGAGAAAAGAGACTTGTGACACACTTTTAAATAAAATTTATTTACATGTGAAAGTCACATGGAAATGTATAAATCGGTCAAGTTTTAATATTTCTGTCTCTGTGTGTCTCTGCAGTTCCTCCTACAGCATCAGTGATCCAGAAACACTCGCCTTCTCCAGAGGTGGTGTGTCACGCTACAGGTTTCTTCCCCAAAGCAGTGAATATCACCTGGAGGAAGGACGGAGAGGACGTGAACGAGGACGTGGAGCTCAGAGAGACGTTACCCAACCAGGATGGAAGCTTCCAGAAGAGAAGCATTCTGAAAGTCCCAGCTGATGATCTGCAGAAACACACCTACACCTGCGTGATTCAGCACAGCAGCTTGAAGGAGGAGTTAGTGCTAGAAGTACCAAAAGGTCCTGATCAACTCCACATACAGTTTAAACAATAAATCTGATTTACTGATGCAGCAGATAATAAAGACTCTGTGCTGATTTAACAGGTGGAGGACGGATACTTATCATCCTTACTCTAGTCATTGCTCTCATTGCCGTTGCTGCTGGAATTATCATGGACAGAGAAAGGTGAGAGAATTAATGAACGTGGGCTGTACTAATGTTAAATCTCAGCTCGATACTGATCCTGTTTCTTTCTGTCTGTTTTTCTATGTTTTTCAGGGCAATGCAGGGGAGGTTCATACAACATTTTAATTATGCAAATTTTGGCTAACTTTAAGGGGCAGTGCCCCAGCGCCCCTATTGACCGGCTGCCACTGCACTGAACTCTACAAGTCTCTGACACATGCAAAAAAAAACGCTCTAAAGCACATAAGCCTTCAGAAATAATGACACCAAACATTTCTACACACAAACAAGTTCAAAACCGTTCAATAAACAGTGATAGCCTAAAAGTATTCAGTCAAACAGGCTACAACACTGAGTGCAGGTTTAGTTTTTTTTTTTAAGATTATCCTAAATCTGTGTATTTATTAAAATAAAGTCAGTCTTTTGTGATTTCTGTGTATTTTTGTTGGTTTTTCTGCTAAACTCCAGCTAACATTTCCTCCAAGTGTTTGTGTGTTCGGTCTGTAAACAAGGATTCACTCTGCTGCTGCAGTAAAGCTTTTGTGCCTCCTGCTGGAGGAAGGTGGAATTGCACTGAGGGTTTGAGGTTTATTTATTTATTTTTCTGAACTCCTGTTGCTTCGGTTAATCATTCATTAACTGTTACACTTACTCAAATGACCAAATTACTCACAACACACATCCCTAGTGTGTGTACAGAGTACAGTGTGTGTGTTTTAGTGATTAAAGCTCTGAGATCTTCAGTTTGATTCAAGCCCTGCAAGTCCTACATAAACCAAACAGAAATAAACAACTTCATAAATAAGTCATTTATATAATTCAGACTTTTATTTTTGAAACTGAACTTGTGTTTCTTTTCTTCTGATGTTTAATGGTGATTGGCGACCAAAGTAGAAGGTGCATTACCCTCACCTAGTGGACTGGTTGAAAAACTAAATTATAACAATATTCATTCATTCATTCACTGTCTATATCCGCTTATTCCTAGGACTCCTAGGGTCACGGGGGTCTGCTGGAGCCTATCCCAGCGCACATAGGGCGAAAGGCAGGGGTACACCCTGGACAGGTCGGCAGTCCATCGCAGGGCCACATATAGACAAACAACCACACACACACTCACTCACTCCTATGGGCAATTTAGAATTACCAATCAACCTAATGTACATGTCTTTGGACTGTGGGAGGAAACCCACGCAGGCACGGGGAGAACATGCAAACTCCACACAGAAAGGCCCCAGTTCGACCCTGGGATTCGAACCCAGGAGGCAACAGTGCTAACCACTAGGCCACCGTGCTGCCCAATATAACAATATAATAATAATAATGATGATAATAATAATAATAATAATAATAATAATAATAATAATAATAATAATAATAATAATAATAATAATAATAATATGTGAACCTATATTTTATTGATTAATCCTGTTACTTTTAAATATATATTTATATAGTTTATTCTTGATCACTTTGGTCCATAACCTTTAACAAGAGCAGGAGTGAGATATTGCTGATTCCTAACAATCTTAATGTTAGTTTCTGGAGATTTCAGGGCCTCGCTTATCCAGATGGTCATCCTGCTCATTCCCTGTTACACCTACCCAGACCCAAAGACATTTAGCATTAATCCTGATTGCTTGTTCTGAACAAATGTGACTTCATATAATCTTTGAGTGGGGACTGAAGATGTTGTAGAGCAACTGGGACCAGAGGCAGGAGAGAACAATACTTGAGGGTGACTTGGTTAAGCCCACAACAGTGAATGAATTGATTAGATAGATAGATAGATTAGATAGATAGATTAGATAGATAGATAGATAGATAGATAGATAGATAGATAGATAGATAGATAGATAGATAGATAGATAGATAGATAGATAGATAGATAGATAGATAGATAGATAGATAGATAGATAGATAGATAGATAGATAGATAGATAGATAGATAGATAGATACTTGATTCATCCCAAAGGGAAATTTACAGATAGAATTACAGATGTGTTCCATCAACTTTGGTGCTTGAATCCCTAATAAGAAGTGTGACAAATAATAATACTGCACTTTTCAGGCACTGTAATAATTAATTAATTAATACACATTTCTAATTGATATATTTACCTTATAGTAATAATGCATAACACTTTGAATGCATTTCAGAAGCAAATGGTAAAATGAAGAAAAAGATGGAGGAAGATGAGAAAAAGACAGTGAACAGCTGTGAGTTAGAGAAGTTTCAATCAAGACAGTGAAGATGAGTGGAGCTGTAGAAGAGTAGGGATGAATCACAGCTCTGGATCTAGTGATCTCTCTGGACAACTTGCTGATCTCTCCTTCAGCCACTGCTCACAAATATAAGGTAACCATCAACAATCAGCTGTCCTTTTCCTCTCTCATTGCTAATCTGATACTCTCATGTCAGCATGTCCTTTACAATATCAGAAGGATTCAGCCATTGTAATCCACACAGGCCGCTCAGGTGCTTGTTCAGTCTCTTTTCTTTGTGAGACTGCACTTTGCTCCTGGTCTACCA
This sequence comes from Hemibagrus wyckioides, assembly GCF_019097595.1. Taxonomy (NCBI): domain Eukaryota; kingdom Metazoa; phylum Chordata; class Actinopteri; order Siluriformes; family Bagridae; genus Hemibagrus; species Hemibagrus wyckioides. Next base: position 18,460,013 of record NC_080731.1, read on the forward strand.
CTGAGCACCATTCAACCTCAGAAACTGATCCAGAATGCAGCTGTGTGACTTGTCTTCAACACTGATGCTGACCTACAAAGATAAACATGGACCAGCTTCATCTTACCTAGTGATCAGTATCAGGATGGATTTATTCATATAGAGACTTTAAAAGCAAGTCACTCTGGATAAACACATCTGCCAGATGATGTTAATGTAAATGTAAATGAGGTGGGGTTTTTTTTCATTTTAGAGCAGTTTTATTGTCTGAGCCTCAACAAAACTCTTATTTTCTTAGAAACAAACATTATATGGACATTTTATAACATCTATTTACACTTCAATATTTTCTTACACCAGATGACAAACTGAGAAACTTTATACAAGCTTTAAAGTAAAAAATAAAATATAAATATGTGACGTTATGTTCACACATTCCTCTGTCTCACTGAAACATATACAACATGTGTATAAACTTCTACATCGTGTCTCTTGTTCCTCTTGGTTTTCTTCTTAGAGAACTGAAGTGCAGCGTAATTCACAGAGTCCGAGTCAGAAACCTGCAGGAACACAGAAGATACACAGAGACCATAAAATATAAAAATAAATCAGGGACACTGAATATATTTTATATAGAGGATCTTATTGAGCTGGAGTGAGATTTAATAGAGATCATAAAGCCCTTGTGGAGGAGAAACATGTTTTTTATTAAAATGACATTAATAATAATTATGACAGTTATGAACATGTTTGGTCACATGAATTAAACATTCTAACCCAAACTTCAATAACTCATAAACAAGTAGTCTATAAATAATATCTAAATATATTAATATTGATATAACCTTCTGTCGGTGGAGTTATTATTGATAAAAAGCTCTACAATTAATAAACAGAGAAAATATATTTATATTTAAATAATGCACCTCATATTTTATTAGCTGTATTATATTCATTTATTATGAAAAATAAACCTGTAGTAAGAGGGTCCTGGGAATTTTATCTTAGAGTTAGAAATGTAATGAATGTATGAGAAATCCTAATTATTTATTGATTTTTAAAACTGTTTAAATATTAATTCATTGTGAAATGAGTGATTGTGATCGTGAGAGACGTTTTACTGCCATGAACAGACATCACTATTCTCTCACTCCCATTAAATTTACATGACTCTGATGGAGCTGATGTCCTAAACCTTTTACACCCAAAAAGAAGTGGAACTGAATCACTCGTGTGTTTAAACCAGTAGATGGAACCTGGATCAGTCTGATCATGCTGGCACCAAATAGTGACGTTATCTCCAGCTTCTGCCTCCAAAGAGCTCAGAGTCTCTGAGAGCAAACCTGCAACACAGAAAACACAACACACATTATAACACCATCACAGAGTTTATTTTAAGACGTCTGCATTGTTAAATCAGTACAAAAATGTTTGCACCTCAACAATACTTTTACAACAATCATGTAACTCTGTACAGGCAAAACCTCTTCTTCACCCTACACTGACCCAAGACAGCAAAGAGAATTAATCATAAAACAAATTAAAAGTTTCTAGCTAACTTAGAATAAAGAAACAGCCAGATTGACACAGAGTGGATTCAGGAGAGATTTATTATAAGGCTTATTAGCATTCAAACAAGACAACAAACAATCAGCTGGTACGAGGGATACAAGTGGTAAGATTGTACCTCTTGTCTTTGCAAGTTTCCTGTTATATCCAAAAAAGGTCATGTTTCCTCTCCTCACTTTTGCCTTAGATCACAGAGATTTTCCACTTTGTGAAGCCCATAGCTAGTCTATACTTTTTATTTTATTTCACTTACTCACACTTATTCACTTACACAGCCATGTACTGATAAATGTGAATATATAAAACAAATCTAATAAGAATTTAGTAAAGTAATAAGTGAGATTATAAACTTACCCATGACACAGAGAAACACAGAGAGAGTTGTAAACTGAAGCATTGTGTATCAGACCAGAGACAAAGAGGAAACGGTCTGTTGGGTGAATCAAACCCTGGTGTATCTGTGTGCAGGGGTGTGGAGAGTTATACACACTACAGCACTTAGAAAAAAGGAGGGGCCCACAGGAAAAAGGTAACCTGAAATAGATGTGTTATTGATCTCTATAGTTTCTCAGACTGAAAGAGGGTCTTCTGTTTCTCAGATTTTTCTTCTGACATAAAACACTGCAGTAATCTCACTAAACTATACCAATGTTTCTGATTAAAGAAAATATTTACAAAACAAAGTAAATTATTTTTGAACGTTTGTTTAGTGTGTAGTCTTTAGCATTAGTGAAAATAATCCTGGTGTGTTTCTGTACAGTTCAGTGGGTTTTTATAACCGTCTTTTCACAGGGTGATTGAACAGAATCCATGGGAGTGTTGATGATTTCTGAACAGAGTTAGAGCAGAGACATGCAATGAGATCAAACTTCTTTTAAAAAGATCATTCCTAATTAAATAACATACATATACACACACACACACACGCACACACACACATATACACACACACACACACACACACACACACACACACATACATACACACACACACACTTTTAAAGTGTTATTTCAGTGTGTCATCTGATGTTCATTCAAACACACTGCCAGGTTTATTTCATTCTACAAACTAATGGAACTGATGTAGTTATTTTAACAAACCTGATCTGGAGAATCTGAATGTGAAACATTTTCATCTGTTTATCAGATTATCAGTGGTGTGAACTGCTCTATAAATACTGCTCAACAATCACCTTTTTAATTAGGAGCATAAATAGGGATGCTCGATATTAAACAGGAAAAAGACCTAATGACCGCGACACAGGTTGAGAGTCACTGCAGGTTAAAGCTACAGTTATGTGCACTCGGAAAGCGGATGAATCTCGGATAAATTTATTTATGGGAGCAATAAAATGACGTCATTTTCACCCATAACAGCCGATAATTTATCTGTCCGATAAACATTGTGCATCCCTAAACATAAACATCTTCTGAATTGTTTTGTGCAAATGTAATTGTATAAAAAACTTACTTATATTATTAAAATAAAATAAAGCAGATATAAAAAAGCAGATGTTGGTCAGAAGCAGATGAACCACAGATGAATATGTCAGTTTTCACACTTTAAATGCAAGCTTCATGCGTGTAAATGCACCACATGTCTGGTCTGTGGTTGGAAAATGATCTCAACAGAAAATGGACAGTTCCTGCATAGGTGTGAGGTAAAACTTGTGGTTTAAGAGATGGCTTCACATGAATACCAGGCAGCTGAATTAACTATAGACAAAAAGAAAAATGTATCTGTCTATAAAATTATTTTATTATTGTTCTGAAAATCATATGTTCAGTGGGGTGTGTATTGTTTTCTGTGTGATGACTGAACTCTCTGCTTCAGCTCGTTCTGGAGCTCTTTTCGAGTGCTGCTTCACTCCTGAGCTGCTCTTCTGATTAACTTCCTAACTGTTCAGTCAGAGATCTTGTGAGATGTTCCTGTTCATGGCTGGTTGATGGATGACTGATGTTGGTGATGTTTCTACTTTCAGATAACAGACATGATGCTGCTTACAGGAACATTTAGGAGTTGAGAAATCCGTCTGTAATCAGTGCTGTTAATCTGCTGCTCAACAATCTCACTGTGAAGGTCATGAAGTAGCTTTTTACACTTTACACATCAGATGTTTCAGCTCAAGAGTCAAAATACAAACCTACCAACACACACTAACTCAACTGATTACACTATGTAACAAAGTTTTTTACTTTTTTCTTGTTCCTGGGAAATAAGTGTTATTTCCCCATTCTTTGTAACCCAGATAAAGAGAAAAATCCCATCTTAGCCAAGAAAGTCTGGGTTAGTTTTGGGCAGTTTTTTTTTTTTTTTTAGTAAAATGGGCTAATTTTGAGGTTTTCGTTCTATTAAAAGCCCAAACCCAAACTTCAAGGGGCTTAATGGCTTTTTATTTTTTTTTAAATCATTTTCCATTAAGAGTAATTGGAAAATGTCATTCACTACCCAGGAATAAAAATCTGATTTTTTTGGAAAAAAAAAGTTCAGGCTTTGACTTTTAAATAAACTCATTTCCCACATCCTTCAGTAACACACCCGACTGTATTACTGTGAAGGTTCTGCTAAACCTCCGAGATCTTCAAACTGATCATTTGTTACTGTAATTTATTCACGGACATTTCCATAAAAACCTGGAATCCGGAAACCCGGTGTGTGTTGAGTCTTCATCAGTGTTGTAGAGAAGCGGTGTGATTTATAATGACTCCTTCATGGTGAAATGAGACACAGCCCACTGTACATGGAAACATTAGCGACTTTTGTACTGAAACGTTAATAAAACATTTTAGACGAGTCATACATCCGGAAGTCTCCACAAGTCTATCAGAATTATTTTATATTCATAACTATTTTATAGATCTGATAAAATACAAGACGGACTCTGACACCCACCATGTCTGAATAAACCCCTATTTTTTGTCCTACCCATATCCCGCCTGCTTCACAATGATTGGCTAATCCTTCATATCGTCCGTGTCCAATCACCGTGCATGGAGGATTCATTACTAAACCCGAATTCAGCTCAAAAACAAACTCCAAGACAGGGGCATTCCTAGGAGTTAAAAACATCAGGAGCTCCTTAGGGAGAGGGGGTAAGCAAGAATAACATGTTTTGTAAGAGCATTTTTATGTAATATTGTTTAATAATAAACACAAATGAAAATTAGAAAATTTCATTCACTCTTTTTTCTGACTCCTCCCATTTTTTCAGTCCTGCTACTGAAAAAGGAGTTCATTAAATTCATTACATTTTCTCTCTCTCACAGGTATGCCATGCAAATATTATCTCTTTTAGAGCTTGTGTGTGAAGCAGTGTCGTGTAGGTCCATTATTTTTTATTTATTTATTTATTTATTTTACAATAATCTATATTTTACTTGCACATCTTATTTCATTCCTCATTTATGCTGCCATTACTGTATGTATTATTTTTTGTTTATTTAGGGCCCAAGCACTAGCACTGTTTACATGTGTCACTTTAATACTTGCACTCACTGTCTACACTGTTCTTTTGCACAGAGTCGGTCTACAAGTTGTTTGTCTGCACTTGTCTGCACTCCTGTCTTGTCATCCTGTGCACTTCTGTTGTATGTCTAGTTTTTCTTGCACCTTAAGTATAGTTTAGTTTTATCTCTATGTTTAGCTCTATGTCTGTCTGCGTCACTGTACTTTGTTTTTGTTGTGTGTAGCACCTCTGGTCTAGGAGGAACGTTGTTTCGCTTCACTGTGTACTGCATCAGCTATATATGGTTGAAGTGACAATAAAGCTTCTTCGACTTTGACTTTGACTAGCAGTGCGGAGGGCCCTCTTGTTCTTCTAAGGATTTTTTTTTTCAATCATCCTGGCACTCATGAAAATCAGCAGACAGGTTGGAATCTGCGGCCATTAGGAGGTCACTGTGGCTTGGCCCTGGGCGTGGCACACACCCGTCACAGCGCCCCCTGGAAAATCTTGCTGCATAGCTGATACACACTTGCACGTATCCATGTAAAACTTGGTACACACTTAGATCTCATTGAGCTGAACAACTTTCACATCAAGACATTGATACAACCACCACCAAACCCAGGCTAATATGATCTCAAGACATTGATACAACCGCCACCAAACCCAGGCTAATATGATCTCAAGACATTGATACAACCGCCACCAAACCCAGGCTAATATGATCTCAAGACATTGATACAACCGCCACCAAACCCAGGCTAATACGATCTCAAGACATTGATACAACCGCCACCAAACCCAGGCTAATACGATCTCAAGACATTGATACAACCACCACCAAACCCAGGCTAATATGATCTCAAGACATTGATACAACCGCCACCAAACCCAGGCTAATATGATCTCAAGACATTGATACAACCGCCACCAAACCCAGGCTAATATGATCTCCAGACATTGATAATACAAAATTGATGAGGGACTCTTGATTTCTCAAACGGTTCAGCCGTGAGAAGACCTTAAACTTATGGCAAATAAAACGAAACAGGAAGTGGCTAATAACTTCTGTGTAAGTGATCTACATGAAACCTTAGGATCATGTTAAGCGTTGAAAGCTGATCACACTGATATGACAACTGTGAGTCTCGGTCATAGCGCCACCAACAGGCAGCAGGAAGTGTGTCACTTTTTGAAATCTAATATTTTGTCCCTTACTTTCACCTGATTTGGTTCAAAATCAGTCAGAATAATGACAAGACATGGCTGATGTGAAACTGTGAAGGAATTTTTGATGCCTTGAAATCGTGTTACTATGGTGAGGATTTACATACGAACATAATAGAAGAAAATGAATCTTCTCATATCTTACGAGTGGAAAGGCCAAATGTTCCAAAATATTTCCCATAGAGAGTGTACATGTTTATGAGAAAGGCCAGTGTGGCTGGTCCTCGGGCGTGGCACAGGGCTGTCACAGCGCCCCCTGGAACTTTGTCAGAAATATAGCTGCACAGCTCATATTCCCTTGCACGTATATGCATGAGACGTGGTATACATTTAGATCTCATTGGGGATTAATATGATTTTGACCAAACAGGGTCCAATATGATCTGAAGACATTGAGGATCTAAAATTGTGAAGGGATTCTTGATATCTCAAACGGTTCAGCCGTGAGGAGCCCTTAAATCTATGGTGAATAAAAGGAAACAGGAAGTGACTAATAACCAGTGTTGTATAATAATAATAACCAGTCTTTTTAAGAAGGGAGATTTTTCGTCCACATGCTAATGCAGTTTGAGGTCGTTGAAAACGGAGCTTTTGGAAAACTCCTGCCAAAGTGAAGATTTTCCAAAACTCACCGTTTTCGGTGGTGGTGTGTGGACAGGGGGAACGGAGATTTTGATGAATTGACGTCATTGTCTGTGTGCCGGTCTCCTTGATTTGACTTCAGCTCTGTTTATGAAGATATTTTGTGTAATAGCAGACTTGCGTAAACTGCTGACTGTGTTAACGTTGTTTACTGGACTTTTTACATTCGTGTACATACACACACAGTTACTGCCACATTACGGTCATGAACAGAGGAGCCGGAATGTAATACGGAGCTCACTGCTGCTGCATACAGAACTCCAATAACACACACAGCGATGGTGGTTTTGGACGAGACCCGGTCGGACTTCTACATTCTACAATGTTTCCTGCGAAGCGCCATTGTTGTTAAACTACCAGAACCGGTAATAAAGTTTTGTCTAGGCTTCTGATTGGCTAGGTTCCTGACAGCACTTAACAGGGCATTCTGTCATGTGGACAGAATAAAAAAAACAAAGTAGAAAATCTCTGTTTTTAAAAATACCCAGCTAAAGTCATCACTAACCACAAACTTCCTTGGATGCAGGTTTTTTTTGTAGTAAGTAACAAAAATGCCAAACAGAAAATGTATCGGAGTACAAGTATAGAATTTGTTTAAAAACAGTAGTGAAGTAAAAGTAAAAGTTGACAGAAATATAAAAACTCAAGTAAAGTACAAAAACTCTCAAAAAATACTTAAGTAGTAGAAGTAATTTTACTTCGTTACAGTACACCACTGCTAATAACTTCGGTGTATATTGACTGGTGTACATCAGACCTCAACTTTATGTTAAGAGAAGAAAGCTGTGAGTCTCTACTGTGAGTCTTAGTCATAGCGCCACCAACTGGCAGAAGGAAGTTTGTCACTTTTAGAAATCTCTAATGTTTTCCCTTCCTTTCACCTGATTTGGTTGAAAATCAGTCAGAATAATGTCAAGACATGGCCGATGTGAAACTCTGAAGGAATTTGTGATATTGTGAATGATGTTGCTATGGTGAGGATGTAAATAAGGACATAATAGAAGAAAATTAATGTTCTTTTATCTTAACCGTGGAAAGTCCTAATGTTTCAAAACATTTTACATAGAAAGAGCAACTGGTTGTGAGTAATTCTGCTTAGTTTCATGATTTTGTGACGCTCAAACGGCTCACAACAAATTTTTACATTTATCAGTCCATTGACTGGACTTGGTTTTGGCCTGACTCCTGCAGTACTAGACTATGTCCACTAGAGGCTCCTTCCCCTTTATTTAAATTTCTTTACAATATGGCTTCATTTTCACAATTCATATATACAAAAATTTATATACACTTCAGGAAAAGAAAAATAGTATGATGTAAATTATATTAGTATAATAATAATAATATTATCATAATATCATCATATATATCAATCTATAACATATAGCAATAAATATTTATACAAATTTTTCTTTTCCTGAAATGTGTATACATTTTTCTGGGTGACTCTCTCTCTCTCTCTCTCTCTCTCTCTATATATATATATATATATATATATATATGAACTGATATATTAATATAGTTTAGAGGGAGAGTCATTGTCTCTTTTGACATCACTGGACATTGCTATGATCTGTTTCATTACACCTAAACTGTCACTTTTGCCCTTGTATAGTTTAGATGGAGAGGCAGTTGTCTTTTTGACATCACTGGACTTTGCTGTGATCACTTTCATTAGACCCAAATTGTCACTCGTCCTTTTGGTATTTCCGCCATTGAGGATGAGAAACACGCCAAGAAGCTGTAAAGTTCGGTTTTCAAAGTAAAAGTCTAAATTTTATAAATTTTAAACCTCAAACCCTCAGTGCAATTCCACCTTCCTCCAGCAGGAGGCACAAAAGCTTTACTGCAGCAGCAGAGTGAATCCTTGTTTACAGACCGAACACACAAACACTTGGAGGAAATGTTAGCTGGAGCTTAGCAGAAAAACACCAACAAAATAAACTCCATACGTTCTGATAAAGACTGAAAATGTGCAGTACCCTGGAGTCTGAGCTAAACCCACATGAAAGACGTCTGTATTCACTCTTCACACCCTGGATGGAAGCTTCAGTAGAGGAAAAGCTGGGCAGGAAATCACTCTTCAGTGTGGAGGCTCACTTACTGGTTTAGACTGGAACGTCACTGTGTGGAGTCTGAAAGACAGATGATGATCAGACACTTATTAAAGAAACTGTCTTCTGTAACTGATCTTCAGGAAAGAACCAAAGTTACACTAAATATAATAATTATATTTTTTCTTCATTAAATTGTAAAAATATTACAAAATATGTAACATTTAACACACATTTAAGGGATGTAACTCAGCTCCTGTCTGAACTTGGGGACTTTGCACACCAGACCCCTTTTTCTTTATCCAGATGAATACTCCAGCAACAACAGCAACAAGAACAGCAACTACGACTACAGGAACAACAACGCCAGTCTTCCATCCACCTGATCCTCCATCTGTAAAATCATCACAGAGCTGAGTTACTGATGCAGCAGAAAATAAACACTTTCACTGTAAATCTGTAGTTTTATAGGAAAGTGTTTCTGACCTTTTGTGATTTGCTGCTCGTTCACATACAGCACTAACTCCTCCTTCAAGCTGCTGTGCTGAATCACGCAGGTGTAGGTGTGTTTCTGCAGATCCTCAGCTGGGACTTTCAGAATGCTTCTCTTCTGGAAGCTTCCATCCTGGTTGGGTAACGTCTCTCTGAGCTCCACGTCCTCGTTCACGTCCTCTCCGTCCTTCCTCCAGGTGATATTCACTGCTTTGGGGAAGAAACCTGTAGCGTGACACACCACCTCTGGAGAAGGCGAGTGTTTCTGGAACACTGATGCTGTAGGAGGAACTGCAGAGACACACAGAGACAGAAATAAAACTCTGTTGAATTTATACATACACTACTCACAAAAAGTTAAGGATATTCGGCTTTCGGGTGAAATCTCAGGATGCACCTAGAATGCACTATAACCTTTAACAAACATTTCTAAATTCACCTGCTGATGTGAGCTGAATAGAAAATATCAGGAAAAATCAGCACTTTTAATATAGCGTTGTTGTCCTCCATTTTAGACTTTAACCAAACAGAAATAAACAATTTGTTGTTGTTGATCTTTCTGCTGCTCCCTACGTGTGTGAGGGGTCGCCACAGCGGACCAACCGGTCCGCACAACAACTTGGCACAGGTTTTACGCCGGATGCCCTTCCTGACGCAACCCTCCCATTTTATCCGGGCTTGGGACCGGCACTGCATCAATTTAATGATTAAAATTTATAAAATTTAGACTTTTACTTTGAAAACCGAACTTTGCAGCTTCTTGGCGTGTTTCTCATCCTCAATGGCAGTTGGTGACCCAAAGTAGAAGGTGCATTACCGCCACCTAGTGGACTGCAGCGTGTAGCGTGCCTAAAGGTGGGAAGAAAAACTATACATAATATTTAAAAATACAACAACAACAATAATAAAGATATGCCATTGTGAGGCTTCAAACAGGATGTTCTCAGAGGGAAGTGGCCACTGAGCTTAGAGTGTCACAGAGTGTCATCAGCAGGTTGCAACAGAGATACAGAGAGACTGGAAGAGTCACAGAAAGGCATAGAAGTGGACGTCCTTTGGCCACATCCCACGTTGATGACTGCTTCATTGTGAACAATGCCCTGCGGAACCGGATGATGAATGCCACTCAACTCCAGGCACATTTAAGGGAGGTGAGAGGCACCCAAGTGTCACGTCAGACCATTCGAATCCATTTACATCAGCGTGGTCTGCGTGCTAGACAACCTGCAAAGGTACCTGACCACACCACCAGGCCAGGGAGCATTTATGTTGGACGAGGGTCCAGTGGGCCTCAGTGCTGTTCTCTGATGAAAGTCGATTCATGTTGAGCAGAAATGATGGCCGCCAACGATGTCGGAGACGTCAAGGAGAACGCTGTTGTGGTGGTGTTACAGTCTGGGCAGGTGTGTCTACTCAATACAGAACTGCCCTACATCTTGTAAATGGTACAGTGACAAACCAATACTACCTGAATAACATCATTAATCCAGTCATTGTGCCCCTGCATGAACAACACAGGCCTAATTTCATCTTCATGGACGACAATGCTCCAGCTCATCGAGGTCGCATCATTAAGGAACAGCTGCTGGAGGCTGGGGTACCTCAAATGGAGAGGCCTGCACTTTCTGCAGACCTGAATCCCATAGAAAACCTCTGGAATCAGCTGAGTCGCGGTGTAGAGGCTCGTAACCCTGCACCCCAGAACCTCAATGACCTGAGGGACGCCCTTCAAGAAGAGTGGCCATGCCTCAGCAGACAATAAGTCGACTCGTGAACAGCATGAGATGTAGTTGTCAAGCTGTAATTGATGGTCAAGGGCACATCACAAATTATTGAGACATTTTTTGTTGTGGTATACCCACCACTGTTGTTGGCTTTTGTTTCAATAAATTGTTTGAGATGAGGAAATCACCATTGCGTGCTTCTACTTAAATGCCCTTCTTTCATGATATAATATTACTGTAGCCTGAACTTTTTACATTTTCCATAAATTTCACCCTAAAGCCAAATATCCTTAACTTTTTGTGAGTAGTGTATATTGTGTAAGTAACAATAGTGTGTACACGTGTGTGTGTTACACAGACAGAGTATGTGATAATTGTTTACATAATCAGTGTGTGTGTTGTAGAGGAAAAGTGTTATTTGTCGGTGCATCATCAAAGGGAATGTGCGATAGTGGAGTGTGTTATTGCTGTGTGCTTACTATTAGTCTGTACACTTTCAGTGTGTGTGTGTGTATGTAACAGCTTCAGTTACAGTAACAGAACAGGTCACACACTTTACCTTTCCTCTCCAGAGTCTCTCTGCTGTAAGACACAAACTTTCGTAACTGATCAATACAATCACTCTTCAGGTAGCTCTGCCAGTATTGAGCCTTTGCTCCTTTAGGATCCCACACCTTTATAAACATCACAGCTTGTGGTTTAGCTGCAGTCCAGGTTCCAGTTGTCAGATTCAGACTGATGAAATCTTCTCCATCATAAGCGTACTGATCATATCCTCTAGTGGTGCCGTCATCATAGAGCTCACAGCCGTACATCCTCTGGAGTGTGTGGACTCCTACACACACACACACACACACACACTGAGCTCTATAATGAATTCAGCTTATTATACTTCAGATGTAAGTAACAGGACATCTAAAATGTTGATTCTGGGCCAGAAATATTTTGTTTATCTTTCTTTCATTAACAGGTTCTTTGGATAAATATTCTTGATGATGAAGAACAAAAATATTTGTGAGACATTAAGACACAACTTAAATTCAGCGTTATGGATGTTACATTTGAATTGGTAATGCATATTCATAGACCATGGAATCTGGGGAACGGACAGGCAAAATGTATTTTTTTCTAAAATATAAAAGCCCCCAATGACAGTACATTACTGTACATTGTATCAAAAGTCTGCGAACTTTTCAGTCTACTGTATAAAATCCCTATTCACATGATGAAGGGGTTTTATTTATTATTTAATATTTTAAGACTTTTTTTCATTTAAATTTTTTTCTGAAGAGTATTAAGTGCTGGGCAAGTTTTCAGTCACCCATTTATTAGCACATTCCCCAAAACAGTTGCACAACAAAAAAACAACAATAAAAATGTTACAAAAAATTTCTCTAACACCACATTTCAGAGAAAAATAATAATGACCATAATGAAGCCTGCTTTATGTTGCATGCAAAAAAAGCAAGTAGAGAAAACCCCATGGTTGTGATTATAGCCTAATGACGTTAAGCTGCATTATATTTTACTGAATCACAGAAAAGAAATGTGCAAACGCTGCATGCTACCAGCAGCTAGAACACACATCACAACAGATGTTTGCTACACGTAATATTTTTCTAATATAACATTGCACAGAAACATTGGACATTTTTGCATCAACACTATTTGTGTAGCAAATTGTGAAAAGTTGTGGCCGTGGAACTCACTGACATTTAATAAGAGGCTTATAAATTTATAGAGCTGGGCTGTTAAAGCAAGCTAACTGTATAGACTGATCTGTCATCCCCTAATCAATTATAAAATTGTCAAATGATAACATTTTGTCTAAACCTTGAGTCTATCATTCCCCCTTCTTCAAACAGTAGAACACAGCCATTTAAAAAACATTGCTTTTTGTATTAACGCACACCTTCTACATGCTGTTAAACACATCAAACATATATAAATTCAATAAGGGCACTTACATATAATAATATATAGACCTAAGTGAATATTTTAAGTATAGTCTGGTTGTGTGTGCCAAAATTGTTTTTGTTTTCCTTTTTTAAGGATGACCTTTTCATGGAATAGTTTATGATTGGGTACACTGTGCGAATTTTAGCAGAAAAAAGGATCTGAAGAATACATAGTGTCAATCAGAGCAGCTCTACTACAGAGAAGAAATTGTTCAAACATCTTCATCTCCTATTTCATTTACTGAACTCTACCAGGATTCACTTTGGTGCTTCAGTAAAGCTTTTGTGGAATTGCAGTGGGAGGTTTGGGGATTATTTCATTTCATTGTCTGTATCCGATCTATACTTGGGTCACGGGGAGCCTGTGCCTATCTCAGGAGTCATCAGGCATCAAGGCAGGATACACCCTGGACGGAGTTGGGGATTATTTATTTATTTGTAATAATGTCAACTATTAACCATTCATTAATTGCTACAGTTACTCAAACAACAAAAATCTTGTGTGTCCAGAGTACAGCCAGTGTGTGTTACTGATAAAAACTCTGTCTTTCACCTCCATTTATATTCAAGCTCTTCCTTACTGCAGCCACTGTGTCTTGGAATTGGTCCTGACGATGCCTCATACGCTGTGTCTCTCTGTTCCAGTAATCTGGATCATCAGTGCTGATCTTCTGCATCCACTCCGTCTTTGGGATCATCTTTGTGATGTTACTGTCATAGTACACACACTGCTCTCCATCCATCAGACCCACAGCAGAGAACTCTGAGAAATTTATTCCTGATCTGACAGCAGTGTAGAGGTACAGCAGAGTGTGTGTGACTGTAAAAGTGAAAAAAGTTGTAGTAACTCAGCACATATAAAGAAGAACTATAAAATTTAGCAAAATTCAGGATGATGTCACCAGCACCTACTGAATGAATAAGGCCACCCAATGCACACACACACAAAATCAGTAAGCAGATGGAAGCAACTGTAAATGAAAAAAATATTTCATTATTTAATGAAATTTATTTCATTTATTCATTATACATTTGCTAAAAACACGGTTAGTGGATTATTGTGCATGAATTAATGATAAATTAATCAATATGATCTATTTTAATTTAAATCTATAACACAATGAAAGGGTCTGTTCAGAATCCATAGTGGCATTTGCCAGGTTTTGTTCATCATGGAGAGTGTGTGTAAGGTTTGATTTATACACTTCATATCCAGAATAAATTTAGAGATGTGATTAAACCTCATCACTGACAACACATGTGCTCTAAAGGCACATCAGATGAAATACAGTAAATTTACACCTCACCATGGCAACAGTGTTGAAAATATAGCCCAATTCTGTTGGAATTTAACATCGTGAATGTCTTTCCATCATGCTGATCATAAATGATATCATAATCTCATTTAAGGAATCTAATTTAATTTAATTTAATTTAATCTTTATGTAGTGTATTCAAATGCTTGATCTTAAAGCCTCAGTTCATCTTGTTCATCTTATTTCATCAAAATAAAAAAAAGTAATAATAAATTAATATCTGATAAATCTGCCACTGAGAAGAATTGGTGTATAATCTGATGTCCTGTGTTCAGGTGGTGGAAGGTCTGGTGTCTGTGGCTCAACATCATTTAATATACACCAGAACTTTCAAGCACATCACATGTACAGAACTGATCACACTCACATAGCAAGATCATTATCTTGATCATTATGGTGAACAAATTTGTTCTGAATCTGATGAAGCGTGTTTGAGGAGGATCTAAAAGATGCTTTAATTCCCAGGTCCAGTGGGTGGCGCTAATAAATCACATGTTGACATCTTCATGTGTTGATGAAAATGCCTTACTGGTAAATAAACATGTAGAATTTGGGACACATCACAAAATGAGGTTGTTTTACTTCCTGTTTGTGTGATGCGAAATGTTAATTTATACACCATAGTAACCCAGTTTGAGACATTACAAATACTTTCATAATTTAATATTATGGATATATTGACATCATGCTGCTGCTTTTATTAAGCTGATGAAAGACATCTTACTGCTTCATCACAAACTATTATGAAGGTAAGAAAATATCTATTAATAAAAACAAACACTGAAGCTAACGTGAACACAGTGGCAACACTGTGACGGGCGGGGGATTGTTTTTATTTATTTATTTTTTTAATAGAAAACAATCTATATTTTGTTTTCTGTAAAAACGAAAACGAAGCAGTGTGAAACTGCGACATCAAAAAAAACTGCTACTTCCTGCGAGTTAAAGCGCCACTTTGTAGTTGTTTTACTAAAATCATAAAATATATAAATCAACGATACCTCGGACAAGGTCTTCTAATAATTAGTTGAATATATACATGTATTAAATAAATAGCACAAGTATGTGTTTTTGTAATCACCGTGTAAAAAACGTACAGTAACGCAGATAATAACACTTCCGTTCATAACAAGCCTCCTTATTTGAGCGAAGTGTAATATGAGACACGCAGTTTACAGTCTGCTGTCACTACTGATCAACATTTACAGAACTTAACTTAAATATCTAATATCTAACATAAAATTCTACATATCTGATAGTTTATGTTTCCAAAATCTCACCTGCTGATGGCAGAAAAAGACAAACTGTGCAAAAATGAAGAACTTTTATTATAATGCTGCTGTCCTCCATCTTACAGTGTAGACTTTAACCGGATAGAAATTAAAAAAAAATTCATGATAACAATTTGGTGAAGTCCTTTATATAGTCGATGAAACATCAGAGTAAAGTCCTCACAGCCAGGGGCGTCTAGCCCCGAATGTTTTATCCCGAATTTTTCCCCCGGAGTTTAGAGGAATTAAGTAAATGTTGATAGGTTTAGTTGAGCATGTTGCCGTTCACTGTACACGATTTTCACTGACAGCTCTCTCCGCACACGTAAACACACACACGCGCGCGCCAAAATACCGCGAGAGTGTGTGCTCTAATATGCTCTAGAACCGCTCTCGCGATACTTTAATGTCCTACGCCTATCGGTCTGCACAGCGCCGCTTTAAGCGTTGTAAGCGCCTTACAGCCCTTGACCGCGACAGCAATAAACATAAAACGGTCAGAAAACACAACAATCTTATTATTCAGATAATCACCTAACTTTTAATTTTTAATGCACAGTTGATAAAAGTCGGCTAACAAATGTATGTTGTGTCAAAAAGGAGGCCCACTGTCTCTGATTCTGAAAACCCCTGACATATAGGACCCTTTTGAATATTATTCCATACACAAGACGTACAAAAGTTAAAAAAATTAAAATATAGACATGGTTTAGGCCAACAATGGACCAGAACAGACTCCATCATTCGGCTGTTCTGTCTATTGATAAAGGAATTCTCAGCACTAGAAATACTAGTATGATAATTGACCGTTTTGGTCAAGTCCAGTCTCGGAGAAACTCTCTGATAATTCCACCCTCAAAGAAATAGACAGAAAAGTCACCAAGAGCATGAAGTAGACAAGATACAAGCAGCAAGACAGATGAGAGAATGAGAGATGAGAGAACAAGAAGAGAAGAGAAGAGAAGAGAAGAGAAGAGAAGAGAAGAGAAGAGAGGAGAGGCTGTAAAAAAGAAAG
The DNA here is from genome assembly GCF_019097595.1 of Hemibagrus wyckioides. Classification (NCBI taxonomy): domain Eukaryota; kingdom Metazoa; phylum Chordata; class Actinopteri; order Siluriformes; family Bagridae; genus Hemibagrus; species Hemibagrus wyckioides. The sequence goes on from NC_080731.1 coordinate 18,476,706, forward strand.
AAAGAAAGAAAGAAAGAAAGAAAGAAAGAAAGAAAGAAAGAAAGAATAATACACAGTGCAGCATAAATGAGGAATGAAATAAGAGGTGCAGTATAATATAGAATATTGTAAAATAATAATAGTAAAGGATCTACACGCCACTGCTATATATATATATATATATATATATATATATATATATATATATAAACATTTTACATAATTATCTTCTTGTTAGACATTAGGATAATGGATAATGGTAAAAAAGTGACAAAATAGGGCACATTTTCAAAATTGTCCCACTTTAATAACACATTTAGAACACAATCTCAGTGAAAAACTAAATCCAGAAATTAAACAAACCATTTCAGACTCCAGATATTATTTCACTGAAAGACTAGATTCATCCTGTACATATTATGGTGGATCATATCATATTAGATTAGATTGAGTGCGATTCAGTTCTGTAACTATGATGTTATAAAAGCTACTTTTCCTCTTACCACAAACCATCAGGGATATCAGTGTCATATGAAGGAAGCAGTAGATGATATGTGACATTATGTTCACACATTCCCCTGTCCCACTGAAGAATATACAACATTTTCATCATGTTTCTTGTTCCTCTCAGTTTTCTTCTTTGAGAACAGAAGTGCAGCGTAACTCACAGAGTCAGAAACCTGTAAGAACACAGAAGATACACAGAGACGATAAAATATTAAAAAATAAATTAGGGAAACCTAACATATCTTATCTAGAGGTTCTTACTGAGCTGGAGTGAGTTTTAATAGAGATCATAAAGCCCTCGTGGAGGAGAAACCTTTTTATTAAAATGACAATAATAATTATGATAGTTATGAACATGTATGGTCACGTGAATTAAACATTTTAACCCAAACTTCAATAACTCATAAACAAGTAGTCTATAAATAATATCTAAATATATTAATATTGATATAACCTTCTGTCAGTGGAGTTATTAATGTAAAAAAAAAAATAAACCCTGCTAATAAACAGAAGAAATGTGTTTGTATTTAGATAATGAGCCTAGTATTTTAATAGTTGGATTATATTCATTATCTAAAAAAACTGTACTATGGAGGTTCTGGGAATTTTATTTTATAGTTAAATGTTTGAGAAATGCTTCTTTTTTTTACATTGATTTTTAACTTGGTTATAAACAGTTTTAAATAATGACACATTTGAAATACATACATTTTCATTAAAATTTCTGAACTGAATTTAATTATGAATTTATTAGGAAATGTGTGAAATGTAGTTTTCTTCTTCTTCTTCTTCTTCTTCTTCTTCTTATTATTATTATTGTTATTATTATTATTATTATTATCATCATAAAAATGCTGCTGTAAGTTATTTGTTTTTTGACAAATTAAACACCCCAGATTTACTGATTTGTGATTAATCAGTGTGAATCATTCTGGAGTTCTGTGTTTGTGTGTGTGTGTTTAAAGTATTCTCACATGTATCTCATTAACTTCTGCTTTATCTTCAGCACCTAATGCAACACAAAACAAAGATTATTATTATTATTATTATTATTATTATTATTATTATTATTATTATTATTATTATTATCATTATTATTATTAGAGGAGTATATATTTTTACCTCTGTGTGTTTTTCTGTACTTCAGTATGATGAAGATCAGGACAGTGAGAAGAAACACAATCACTGCACCAAACACCACAATCAGCATGAAGAACACAGCAGGAGACACTGAACCTGGGAGAGAAACTTTAAAGAAAGTGTTTTAATCATTAAACCTGCATCAGATTTTAATATAAAATGTACAGAAACCTTTGAGAGAAATATTACAACAAACCTGTTGCTTTGTCCAAGTTCTCAGAAAATGTTTTATTCATACCTGAAAGAAGAAACATTAATTTTAGAACCTTAATCATTCCAGTCAACTTTTACTGAAACTCTTCACTCTATAAATTTACCTTTCACTTGTAAATAGGTGGAGTTTCTAAATTTAACTTGGTCCAGTTGTGTGAAGCTGCAGTAATAGAGTCCTGTATCAGAGACGTTTACTGCAGTGATTGTGAGAGACGTTTTACTGCCATGAACAGACATCACTATTCTCTCACTCTCACTAAAGAAGTAACACGTCTCTGATGGAGCTGATGTCCTAAACTTTTTACACCCAAGAAGAAGTGGAACTGAATCACTCGTCTGTTTAAACCAGTAGATGAAAGATGTTTCAGTCAGATCATGTTGGCACCAAATAGTGACGTTATCTCCAGCTTCTGCCTGCATAGTTAAAGAGCTCAGAGTCTCTGAGAGCAAATCTGCAACACAGAAAACACTCCACATTTTAACACATCACAGACTTATACATAAATACATACATACATCCAAATCAAATCAATATTGGTGTGATCCTTTGCCTGCACTACAGCATCAATTCTTGTAGGTAGACTTGCACACAGTTTTAGAAGGATCTCAGCAGGTAGGTTGTTCCAAACATCATGGAAAACTAACCACAGATCTGTAGGTTGCCTCAAATTCTTCTGTCTCTTCATGTAAGCCAAGAAAGACTGGATGATGTTGAGTTCAGGGCTCTGTGGAGGTCAAACCATCACTTCCAGGACTTCTTGTTCTTTTCTGTGGTTCTTGAATGTCTACTTCTTAATGATATCCCTGATGGTACTGCATGATGGATAAGTATCTGTCTGTATTTAACAGCATGGAGGACACCATTAATCCTGACCTAAGGTTGCCTGCAGACACTTATTATTGTACTGCTCTCTAGCCCTTCAGCAAACAAACGGCCACCTGCTACAGATAAACATTTCACATTTTGACTCATCAGTCCAGAGCAGCTCAACTACTGCCATTTTTCTGCACACAGTTTCCATGTATTCATGAATAGTTGAATTGCCTAGCCTTGCATCCACGTGCTTTGTGGTGACAATTCTTCAGTAAAGATTTATGAAACTGATGCTTGGTAGAATTGATTAATCAGACACATGACTCTGATACTACAAAATCAATCCCTGACTTTGTGCAAGTGTACAACATAGTGGTTTGAAGCCAAAGGGTCATCACACCAAATATTGATTTGATTTAGATTTTTCTTCTGTTCGCTCACTTTGAATTTTGTGGTAAACTGATAAAAATATGCAATTAAAATATATATTTTTTACATTCTTACCTTACAGTATTTCTTCACACCTGTCTAAAATATTTGCACCCTAACACTACTTTTACAACAAAAAATTTATGTTAAAGAAAAATGTTCAGGTGTCAATAAAAATGATAAAAACAAATAAATAAATAAATAAATAAACAAAAAAAAAACCCCAAAAATAGATAGATAAATAAATGAATAAATAAATAAGGTAACTCCAAGCAGAAAAAATCTTCTTCACCCTACACTGACCCAAACTAACAAAGAGAATTAATCATAATACAAATTAAAGAAAAGTTTCTATTTAACCTATGAACATATGAAACCCCGTCCAATCGCATTTCAACAAGTTTCCCTATTTGGCCTTGTGTCAAATCACATGTAGCTTCATGAGCAGGTCTACTCTGGGTTTCTTGTTTAAAATCTAAATTTTAATAGCATATAAAGCTATTACATTACATAAATAAGACTTGACAGATTATTTACAAAATGAATTTGATCGTTTGAATTTTAACTTTAAAAAAGAAAATATGACGTGTAAATTCTCAGTAAAAATCTTACAGCTGGAAAGAATTTTTCTTTTTTACTGAAATTTGCAGTTTTCTGAATAATCTACTTTTCCCCTTAGTTACACAACCATGTACTGGTAAATGTGAATATATAAAACAAATCTAATAAGAATTTAGTAAAGTAATAAGTGAGATTATAAACTTACCCATGACACAGAGAAACACAGAGAGAGTTGTAAACTGAAGCATTGTGTATCAGACCAGCGACAAAGAGGAAACGGTCTGTTGAGTGAATCAGACACTGTGTGTAGGGGTGTGGAGAGGAGTGTGGAAAGACTATAGCACTTAGAAAAAAAAGAATAGTTTCTCTCAGACTGAAAGAGAGTCTCCTGTTTCTCAGCTTTTTCTTCTGACATAAAACACTGCAGTAATCTCACTAAACTATACCAATGTTTCTGATTAAAGAAAATATTTCCCAGTAAAATGTAACTTACCTTTAAACGTTTGTGTGTTGACTTTAGCATTAGTTAAAAAAAAATCCTGGTGTCTCTGTACAGTTCAGTGTTGTTTTATAACCATCTGGAAGTATCAGTGATTTATGAAGTTAGAGCAGAGACATGCATTGAGATCACATTTCTTTCCCAAGATCATTCATAATTAAATAACACACACACACACTTTTAAAGTGTCATTTCAGTGTATCATCTGATGTTCATTCAAACACACTGCCAAGTTTATTTCATTCTACAGACTAATGGAACTGATGTAGTTATTTTAACAAACCTGATCTGGAGAATCTGAATGTGAAACATTTTCATCTGTTTATCAGATTATCAGTGGTGTCAACTGCTCTATAAATGTTTCACAACAATCTATATTCAACTTTTTATTATGAACATAATCTGTCAGGTTTGTTTTGTTATAAATTTAATAGTGTAAAAAATGGTTACACTATTATGATATAATACAGCAGATATAAAAAGCAACTGGTGGTGAGATGCAGAGGAACCTCAGGTGAATGTGTCAGTTTTCACACTTCAAATGCAAGCTTCATGCATGCAAAAGTAGCAGGTGTCTGGTCTGTGGTTGGAAAATGATCACAACAGAAAAATGGACAGTTGCTGCATAGGGGTGAGATAAAACTTGTGGTTTAAGAGATGGCTTCACACGAATACCAGGCAGCTGAAACAAATAAAGACAAAAAGAAAATTGTATCTGTCTATAAAATCATTTTATTATTGCTCTGAAAATCATATGTACAGTGGGGTGTGTATTGTTTTCTGTGTGATGACTGAACTCTCTGCTTCAGCTCTTTCTGGAGCTCTTTTCGAGTGCTGCTTCACTCCTGAGCTGCTCTTCTGATTAACTTCCTAACTGTTCAGTCAGAGATCTTGTGAGATGTTCCTGTTCATGGCTGGTTGATGGATGATTGATGGTGATGTTTCTACTTTCAGATAACAGACATGATGCTGCAGGAACATTTAGAATTTGAGAACTCCGTCTGTAATCAGTGCTGTTAATCTGCTGCTCAACAATGTTGTTGTGAAGATCATGGAGTAGATCGTTATCCATTACACATCATCAGATGGTTTTTGAGCTTCAGCTTGCTTATAAATGGTTTGTTTACTTGCACTCAGAGGTGGATTCAAAAGTCATACTTTTGATGTGTTTGGCTTCTCATATATAACACACCTCTCACCTCCTAATGAAAGACCAGAGCTCTGAGTGCTTCCTTACTGGTTCCTAAGAAGTCCTGTGTGTTTACTGTAGTGCTGGATTCAGTAGAACAGAATTATCTGCCACATTCAACACAGGGAATAAACTCATACATCTTTAATAATAATATAAAATGTTTAGTTAAATAGGACAGATGCGGGTTATGTACTTCATTTATATTAAACTAAGGAACTCTAATAAATGTGTATTTGTGTGGAATTAACTTTTATTCTATCAGCTTTTTTACTCTAATTTGCACCTAAAGCCCTCTCTCTCAGGTTCACTCATATCCACATTTTTCCTGAGGCCTTTGATGTAAACACGATTCTGAGTTTAACGCAGTTTGACTTGGTGTTGTTTATGTCATGATTTAAAAACTATTATTAATGTGTTGCTTTAGACGGGAACATGATAAAATGTCATCATGAAGCTCAGGTACATGTGCTGTATCCGAGGACATTTCCATAAAAGAGGTGTAAAAAACCTGGAATCCGGAAACGCGGTGTGTTTTGAGTCTTCATCAGTGTTGTAGAGAAGCGGTGTGATTTATAATGACTCCTTCATGGTGAAATGAGACACAGCCCACTGTACATGGAAACATTAGCGACTTTTGTACTGAAACGTTAATAAACCGTTTTAGACGAGTCATACATACACCAAGTAACTTCCGGAAGTCTCTACAGTTCTATCAGAATCCACAAATCTATTAGAACTATTTTGTATTCATAACTATTTCATAGATCTGATAAATACAGGAAGGACTCTGAAAACCCACCATGTCTGGATAAACACCTATTTTTTTGTCGTACCCATATTCCGTAAATCCCGCCTCCTTCACAATGATTGGCTAATCCTTAATTCTTTTCGTCCGCGTCCAATCACTGTGCGAGGAGGATTGATTCATTACTTTATCTCAAAAACAAACTCCAAGAATCATAACATACAGTATTTGTGATAGATAATGCATAAGACAAAAAGTAATTGACTTATTTTATAATGTAATCTAATCTAATGTACCATAGTTATGATGCTGTTACTAATTCACCAAAAAACCTCCTACTTTCTAAAACCACAGCCAAGACATTTTAAATATTATTTCAGTTTCAAAGAGAGAAGTGATGTAAGATTGAGGTGGTGTACAGATTACAACAAATTATACAAACAAACCGTTTACCAAATGCTGCAGGTTCAGTAAAGGAATCTCTCTCTCTCTCTCTCACACACACACACACACACACGTTGGGTATACAATTTTACTTTTTTATTACAATAGGCTCAACAGAAAAGTGTAATGCAATACTTATTTTCAAGTTTATCAGGCAATTTATCTAAAAATATATTTCATAAAAAATTATAAAACATAATATTTAGTAAATAAACAGGTTCATTTAAGATGTAGGTGATTTATTTACAACAAACATAACAAGGTCCAGTTGAGTGCAAAAGTATGTGTACCAGGTTTGAGCTTTAGGGGCTTAAAAACTGTTTCATTTTTCTAGTGTTTTTAAGCGTTGTGTAAAGGTTGTACAGGCGCAAAGTCAAATTTGAGAAGTATTGTCTGTGCTGTCAGGGTGGGAGGGGATAACCTCCGTCTCCTGTCAATCACAGATAGCTTTTTCCTCAAAGAGTGTTATACTAAATTTGGGGAGAAAAAGAAAAAACATCCTGTAAATGGTGCATAATCCTCTAAAGTTTCAAGGTACTTGGTATTAATACTTTTGCACTCAAACATAGGCACTTTTGTGCACACGTGCACACACACACATTATTTTTTTTATTATAAAAAAATAAACATGAATGTAAAGGTGAAATGTGACTTGGCTCATGTTGCATTTAGTTCATAACACTCAGAACATATCACCTTTGCATCATAACAAATAAAAAATAGCACTACACTACAAGGTATCTCTGTAAACATTGCAGTAAACACTGCTAAACACATCACTCACCACTGTGAGTATAAATACAGACTTTTACTATAATCACAGTCTTTTTCTTCTGTACCTGTAGTGTGTGTTTCCTGCACTGAGAAAGATCAGAAATCTCATGTAATAAACTCACTGTATGTCTGAGCAGCTGCTGAGTTCAGTTACTGAAGCTTTTGGGAACATTTGTAGTTTTTTAGAATCTGACTGAGAACACAATTAATAAAAACCCCAAACTCTATTAAATACTGTTTAATTAATAACTAATAATTAAAATCTGTTCATTTCAGCAGTAAAATAGTTTGTGTTGGTTTGGTTGTTGAGATTCTCCTAGCTGATAGTAATGTAACCCCACTGGAGTCTAAAACAAAAATCTAAGGAAAAGTCCAGAAGTTTGTGTGCTGTGAGATTCTCAGTACAGCAGTGACACTGACATGACAGTGAGGTGCTGCTACGACTCAATCAGCTACTGCAGTGTTAGAGCTGGGTTTGTGTTTGTTTCTTCTTTTTCTCATACTTAATAGTTTTATAAAGTGTTATATAGTGCTTCTTTATCTTTTATTAGACTTTTTTGTACTTAATATTATTTGTCACTTGAATCAGAACACTGACAGTGCTTGCCAGAGTCAATCTCAGGGAATTGTAAAATTTATTTTTGCTTACATCCCTCTCATACCTCTAGACCAACTATTAGGGACGTAACACAGAGCAAAAAAGAAACATATTTTTGTCAATGATTTTGAAATGCTTGTTTTTGTTGTTGTTTTACTATTAGTCTATGTCTGTGCACACACACAAATGTCAGCAAATGTATACCTATAAAACCTGAGATGACGATTGCTTTATACCTAATTTTTAGGTATGTAGTGTCTCAGTTGCTGCTCTTACACTTCTGTTCTTTCTCAGTAAAGGTGAAGGTAGAAATTGTCTTTAAGCTTCTGTTTTTATCCACAGTAATAAATCACCTACTGATAAACTCCATAAGTTCTGATAAAGACTGAAAATATGCATTACCCTATATGCATAAACCTGTAGCGTGACACACCACCTCTGGAGAAGGTGAGTGTTTCTGGAACACTGATGCTGTAGGAGGAACTGCAGAGACACACAGAGACAGAAATATTAAAACTCCTGTTCAGATTCCTTTATTGATTGTGTAAATGACACTAGTGTGTGTACATGTGTGTGTTATAAGGAAAAAGAATGTCATAAATGTTGTGTACATATATATTCACTGTCCTAACCTGTTTCTATCTGTGTTTGCACCCAGTGTTAACACTGTTTTTTTATTTTTTTGCACAAGAGTCAGTGTTATATTTCTTGTCTGTTTGCACTGTCTTGTCTTGTCATCTAACTTGTGCACATATGTTGTATGTTCAGTTTGTAAAGAATGCACCTTGTAGAAATAGTTTAGTTTAGTTCTATGTTTGTCCGCATCATCTGTAATTTGTTTTTGTTCTGTGTAGCACCTCTGGTCCAGGAGGAACTTTACTTCACTTTACTGTGTACTGCATCAGCTATATATGGTTAAAGTGACAATAAAGCTCTTGACTTTGATGGAAAAATGTAAATGTTGTATAACTGATGTAGTGAGAAAGTAGAATGTAGACTTGTTGTGTCACGGTCAGAACGGAGGGTACAGCTAACCAAGGTCAACTGATAGCTCAGGAATGAAGAAAGAATAAATAAAAGTACACTTAGCTGAGAAAGACAAAAGTAAGTAGCCAATTAATGTTTTTGTTACCTTATAAGGATATAGGGTTATATAAGGTTATAAATCTAAATCTCTGGTTTAGAAAGATGTCTATAAAAACTAAGTGTAACGAATGACGAGGCTCTTCCTCTTTGAGATTTCTCTGAGAGCATTCGTACACTATCACAGTGTGTGTGTTGTAGTGGAAAAGTGTTATTTGTCTGTAGATTATCAGAGAGACTGTGCGATATTGAAGGAGTGTGTTATTAGTGTGTGTGTGTGTGTGTGTTGTAAAAGATGAAGTAGTGTGTATACTATCTGTGTGTGTGTCTAATAGCTGTATTTGCAGTAACAGAGCAGGTCACACACTTACCTTTCTTCTTTAGAGTCTCTCTGCCATAAGACACAAACTTCTTTAACTGATCAATACAGCTGTTCTTCAAATAGTCCTTCCAGTATTGAGCTTCATCTCCTGTAGGATCCCACTGCTTTATAAAGATCACAGCTTTATCATTAGCTGCAGTCCAGGTTCCAGTGTTCAGATCCAGACTGATGAAATCTTCTCCATCATAACTGTACTGATCATATCCTCTAGTAGTGCTGTCATCATGGAGCTCACAGCTGTACATCCTCTGAAGTGTGTGGACTCCTACACACACAGACACACACACACACACACACACACACACACACACACACACACACACACACACACAGAAACAGATAGAGAGAGAGACAGAGATAGAGCTCTACAATTAAATTCTCATCTCTCATTTCCTACAGTTATTATAAATTATTTAGGCTTTTACTTTGAGTAAATATAAAGGATATGAAGATATTCAGAAACGTTGTGACAGTAAGAGTAATTATCAGTAAAGTGTCAGGAGGAGCAGCTCTACTGCAGAGTAGAAAGTCTTCAAACATCTTCATCTTATATTCCATACACTGAACTCTACAAGTCTCAGACACATGCAACGAAACACTGTAAAGCACAGAAGCCTTCAGAAATAATGAAATTAAACACAAAGTTCAATAAACGAAAATAAACCCCACCTGCTTGAGGAAGGTAGAACTGCACTGGGTTTTTTTATATCCTGTTTCATTACTTAAGCATTCATTAACTGCTACAATTATTCGAATACCAAAATTATTCAGAAAACACATCCCTAGTGTGTGAGTACAGTCAGTGTGTGTATTAGTGATTACAGCTCTGACTTTCACCTTCATTTTGATTTAAGTTCCTCATTGCTGTATCCACATGTCGTGGAGGTGCTCCTGATGATTCTTCACACGCTGTGTCTGTATGTTCCAGTAATGTGGTTCATCCGCACTGATCTTCTGTATCCACTGTATCTTTGGGATCATCTTTTTGGTCTTACAGTCATAAGACACACACTGCTCTCCATCCAGCAGACCAACAGCAGTAAAATTTATTCCTGGTGTGATGAGAGTGTGGAGGTACTGCAGAGAGTGTGTGTCTGTAAGAAGAGTAAAATAGTTTTAGTAACTCAGCACATATAAAAGAAAACTATAAAGTTTGGCAAAATTCAGGATGATGATACTAACACCTACTGAATTAATAAGGCCACCCTTCTTACCAACACACTGAACAATTAAACTGAATACATTTGCAAAAAGTTAAAACCATGGTTAATGTTAGTCATTATGGATTATTGGGTCTGAATTAATGATAAATTAATAATCGATTTAATCCATTTTAGTTTAAACCTATAACCTGAAAACCTGAAAGGGTCTGGATCTGTTCAGAACCCATAGAAGCATTTGCCAGGTTTTGTTCATCATAGAGAGTGTCTAAGGTTTGATTTATACACTTCATATCCAGTAGGTGGCACTATGATAATGAATTAAAATTAATTTAGACGTGATTAAACCTCATCATCTTTACACTTAGCACATCACATGTACACAATTGATCACATTGACATAGCAAGACTGCTTAACCTATCAAAAATATGCTTGATCTTGATCATTATGGTGAACAAATTTGTTCTGAATCTGATGAAGCGTGTTTGAGGAGGATCTACAAGATACTCTAATTCCCAGGTCCAGTGGGTGGAGCTAATAAATCACATGTTGACATCTTCATGTGTTGATGAACATGCCTTACTGGTGAATAAACATGTAGAATTTGGGACACATCACACAATGGAGTTATGTTTTACTTCCTGTTTGTGTGATGTGAAATGTTAATTTAAACACTATAGCAACCCAGTTTGAGACATTACAAATACTTTCATAATTTAATATTATGGATATATTGACATCATGCTGCTGCTTTTATTACGCTAGAGAAAGACGTCACACTTCATCACAGTTAAACTATTATGAACTATGAATAGAAAATGTCTATTAATAAAAACAAACACTGAAGCTAACATGAACCCAGCATTGTGAATTTACTGTAAGACTGAAAAACACAAACGTTAGGTGTTTCTGTCTCACTGCAGAATGTGAACAGAGCTACAGGAGATGTGAGATTTGTTCTGTTTTAACATGGAAATATGTCGCAGCCCTCAGTGCAAGTAACCCACTGACCAGTACTTTTTATTCTGCTTCATTTAAGTACATGGACATTTTGTGCCACATCAGACAATGAACATCGGAATTTATTTACATAACCTGTCATATTGATTACCTGAATCTCCATGACAACACTGTTTGAGAGATTAAAAATTTCTAAATAAAGGATTTACTGAAATGATCAGGAAAACATTGTCTATAAATTTGAGAAACTCTTTTAGGAGAAATATTTAAAAGTAACATCACTATATATATACATTGACATATATATATATTTGACATACATATATATTTGCATATGCATATCCAACACTTGACTTTCAAGTTATTTTCGTTTGTGATTTCTACCATTTAATTTTCCCTACTTCTCCCTATATATTCCTAACTATATCCCCTATTTTTCATGTCCACACTTTATCTTTTATTTTTTTTACTCTTTCTTTTTTATGTAAGACAGTCGTAAAAAGCATTTCACTACATGTCGTACTGTGTATGATTTCGTATGTGACCAATAAAATCTGAATTTGAATTTGACTCATTTCAGTAGTCAGTAACAGTTTACTAAAGCAAATGTTGTAACACCAAAATATTGACTTTATTCAGTTTATTACTGTTCATAGAAGTTTTTATTCTTTTTATTTAATTATTTTTGAAGGCATCTTTGCTTTACAACATTTCTTTGAATGTGTCTAAGACATCTGCACAGTTCTGTGTATATATACTGAGCATCTTGGAGAATCTTCCACAGTTTTTCTGGAGACTGTGACTGTCGCATGTTGCATGCAAAATAAAGACACCTTCATTATGGTTTCTGTATGAAACGTGGTGGTACATGATATTTAGTATTATATTCAATATACTTATGTTTTTCTATTGTTAACTTTTTTATTGTTGTTGGAAAAGTAGTGTTTTTGTACAGACTCAGTAATGCAGAAATCATAAAATCTATAAGAAAATATGTTCAAAAAGATTTTTGCACAGTATTGTATATAAAGCTATTACATACAAATAAGACATGACAGTTTATTTTATTTACAAAATGAATTTGATCGTCTGAATTTTAACTTCAACATGATGTGTAAATTCTCAGTAAAAATCTTACAGCTGGAAAGAATTTTTCTTTTTTTACTGGAATTTGCAGTTTTCTGAATAATTTACTTTCCCCTCACTTACACAGCCATGTACTGATAAATGTGAATATATAAAACAAATCTAATAAGAATTTAGTAAAGTAATAAGTGAGATTATAAACTTACCCATGACACAGAGAAACACAGAGAGAGTTGTAAACTGAAGCATTGTGTATCAGACCAGAGACAAAGAGGAAACGGTCTGTTGGGTGAATCAAACCCTGGTGTATCTGTGTGCAGGGGTGTGGAGAGTTATACACACTACAGCACTTAGATAAAAAAGAAGGGGCCCACAGGAAAAAGGTAACCTGAAATAGATGTGTTATTGATCTCTATAGTTTCTCAGACTGAAAGAGGGTCTTCTGTTTCTCAGATTTTTCTTCTGACATAAAACACTGCAGTAATCTCACTAAACTATACCAATGTTTCTGATTAAAGAAAATATTTACAAAACAAAGTAAATTATTTTTGAACGTTTGTTTAGTGTGTAGTCTTTAGCATTAGTGAAAATAATCCTGGTGTGTTTCTGTACAGTTCAGTGGGTTTTTATAACCGTCTTTTCACAGGGTGATTGAACAGAATCCATGGGAGTGTTGATGATTTCTGAACAGAGTTAGAGCAGAGACATGCAATGAGATCAAACTTCTTTTAAAAGATCATTCCTAATTAAATAACATACATACATACACACGCACACACACATACATGCACACATACACACACACACATACACACGCACACACTCACGCACACACTCATGCACACATACATGCACACACACACACACACACACACACACATACGTACACACTCACGCACACATATATGCACACACACACACACTTTTAAAGTGTCATTTCAGTGTATCATCTGATGTTCATTCAAACACACTGCCAAGTTTATTTCATTCTACAAACTAATAGAACTGATGTAGTTATTTTAACAAATATGATCTGGAGAATCTGAATGTGAAACATTTTCATCTGTTTATCAGATTATCAGTGGTGTCAACTGCTCTATAAATACTCTATAAATCCTGCACAGCAATCAGGATTCACATTTTAATTAGGAACATAAATACGGATGCATGATATGAAAAATTTTAACCGATAACCGATAATTAAGTCCTTCTTATGGCTGATTCTGATAACCAATAAGTTCATATTTTTATATTAGAATTTTATATAATCTGCAGTTTGTGCACCCAGGAGAATAGAAAATCTAAGATGCACTGATGAAATCGATATTTTAGTAGCTCTGGCCTAACTGTAGTAGGAAACATCAGTCCTGACTCTTCAGATGTTTTTATTTTTTGTGTAAGGCACTACAATAAGAACAGAAGGGGTTTGACAGAACTATGGTTTATCTGCAATTAACAACTCATTAACAACAAATTTATGTACAAGTATTTCATCCATAACAAAGAAATGCATCTATTCAAACATTTAGTGCATGAGGATGAGGAAGGTATATAGACCTTAAGTCACCTGCTCCGTGTTTTAGGCCTAGCACTAGTATCTGCTGCTGCTTTATATTCTTTTAATACAGCTTCACTACGATGACGACCCTGAGAGTGAGATATAAGGGTTGTTGTGTTAAAACTTGACGCCTTTTTGCCTCCTCTCAGAATCCTTTCTGAACATGCGCTGCAAATAGCAATGGCATTGTCCTCCGCTGTCACCGAGAAAAACTTCCAGACCGGTGAAGACATGTTCACAGACAGGGGCGTATCTAGGATTTGAAAACATCAGGGGCTGAACCCGCAACATCAGGGGCTAAGTAGGGAGAGGGGGTAAGCAAGAATAATATGTTTTGTAAGGGCATTTTTATGTAATATTGTTTAATAATAAACACAAACGAACACAAACAGTATGCAACTTTAGAAAATTTCATTTAATCTTTTTTCTGACTCCTCCCATCATTTCAGAGTCTTGCTACTAAAAAAGGAGTTCATTAAATTCATTACATTTTCTCTCACAGGTATGCCATGCAATATTATCTCTTACAACTTGTGTGGTCATAACAGTCGTGTAAGCATTTCACTGCATGTCATACTGTGTACGATTATGTATGTGACTAATAAAATTGAATTTGAATTTTGAATTTATATGTCAGGGGTTTTCAGAATCAGAGACAGTGGGCCTCCTTTTTGACACAACATACATTTGTTAGCCTGCTTTATCAACTGTGTTTACATTAAAAATTAAAAGTTAGACTATTGTCTGAATAATAAGATTGTTGTGTTTCCTGCCCGTTTTATATTTATTGCTGTCCCGCTCAAGGGCTGTAAGGTGTTTTAGTCACGTGGTGTTAAAGCGGCGCTGTGCGACCGATAGGTGTAGGACATTAAAGTATCGCGAGAGCGGTTCTAGAGCATATTCGAGCGCACACTCTCGCGGTATTTTAGCGCGAGCGTGTGTGTGCGGAGAAAGATGTCAGTCAAAATCGTGTACAGTAAACGGCAACAGTGCTCAACTAAACCTATCAACATTTACATAATTCCTCTAAACTCCCGTGGCAAAATTCGGGATAAAACATTCGGGGCTAGATTAAAATCATCCGGTGCTCGAGCCCCGAATGAATAGCCTTAGCGACGCCCATGTTCACAGATGATGACCTAATGACAGCGACACAGGCTGAGAGTCACTGCAGGATAAAGCTGCAGTCACGTGCACTCGGAAAGCGGATGAATCTGGGATAAATTTAATTTATTTATTTATTTATAATTTAATTTAAAAATGACGTCATTTTCACCCATATGGGCCGATAATCTATCTGTCCGATAAATATTGTGCATCCCTAAACATAAACATCTTCTGAAATGTTTTGTGCAAATTTAATGGTGTAAAAAACTTATATATTATTAAGATAAAAATAAAGTAGATATAAAAAAGCTGTTGGTCAGAAGCAGATGAACCACAGATGCATATGTCAGTTTTCACACTTCAAATGCAAGCTTCATGCGTGTAAATGTACCACATGTCTGGTCTGTGGTTGGAAAATGATCTCAACAGAAAAATGGACAGTTCCTGAATAGGTGTGAACTAAAACTTGTGGTTTAAGAGATGGCTTCACATGACTACCAGGCAGCTAAATTAACTACTAATTAACTTACAGTGGGGTGTGTATTGTTTTCTGTGTGATGACTGAACTCTCTGCTTCAGCTCTTTCTGGAGCTCTTTTCGAGTGCTGCTTCACTCCTGAGCTGCTCTTCTGATTAACTTCCTAACTGTTCAGTCAGAGATCTTGTGAGATGTTCCTGTTCATGGCTGGTTGATGGATGATTGATGTTGGTGATGTTTCTACTTTCAGATAACAGACATGATGCTGCTTACAGGAACATTTAGGAGTTGAGAAATCCGTCTCTAATCAGTGCTGTTAATCTGCTGCTCAACAGTCTCACTGTGAAGGTGATGGAGTAGCTCTTTACCCTTTACACATCAGATGGTAAAAATACAAACCTACCAACACACACTAACCCAACTGATTACACTATGTAACAAAGTTTTTTACTTTTTTCTTGTTCCTGGGAAATAAGTGTTATTTCCCCATTCTTTGTAACCCAGATAAAGAGAAAAAAACCTATGAAAGTCTGGGGCAGTTATTTTTTTTTTTTAGTAAAATCGGCTAATTTTGAGATTTTCGTTCTATTAAAAGCCCAAACCCAAACTTCAAGGCTTTTTTTTTATTTTTTTT
Organism: Hemibagrus wyckioides; assembly: GCF_019097595.1. Lineage (NCBI taxonomy): Eukaryota > Metazoa > Chordata > Actinopteri > Siluriformes > Bagridae > Hemibagrus > Hemibagrus wyckioides. The sequence goes on from NC_080731.1 coordinate 18,493,049, forward strand.
TTATCATTTTCCATCAAGAGTAATTGGAAAATGTCATTCACTACCCAGGAACAAAAATCAGATTTTTTTGGAAAAAAAAAGTTCAGGCTTTGACTTTTAAATAAACTCATTTCCCACATCCTTCAGTAACACACCCGACTGTATTACTGTGAAGGTTCTGCTAAACCTCCGAGATCTTCAAACTGATCATTTGTTACTGTAATTTATTCACGGACATTTCCATAAAAACCTGGAATCCGGAAACCCGGTGTGTGTTGAGTCTTCATCAGTGTTGTAGAGAAGCGGTGTGATTTATAATGACTCCTTCATGGTGAAATGAGACACAGCCCACTGTACATGGAAACATTAGCGACTTTTGTACTGAAACGTTAATAAAACATTTTAGTCGAGTCATACATCTTAAACATCCGGAAGTCTCCACAAGTCTATCAGAATTATTTTATATTCATAACTATTTTATAGATCTGATAAAATACAAGACGGACTCTGACACCCACCATGTCTGAATAAACCCCAATTTTTTGTCCTACCCATATCCCGCCTGCTTCACAATGATTGGCTAATCCTTCATATCGTCCGTGTCCAATCACCGTGCATGGAGGATTCATTACTAAACCCGAATTCAGCTCAAAAACAAACTCCAAGACAGGGGCATTCCTAGGAGTTAAAAACATCAGGAGCTCCTTAGGGAGAGGGGGTAAGCAAGAATAACATGTTTTGTAAGAGCATTTTTATGTAATATTGTTTAATAATAAACACAAATGAAAATTAGAAAATTTCATTCACTCTTTTTTCTGACTCCTCCCATTTTTTCAGTCCTGCTACTGAAAAAGGAGTTCATTAAATTCATTACATTTTCTCTCTCTCACAGGTATGCCATGCAAATATTATCTCTTTTAGAGCTTGTGTGTGAAGCAGTGTCGTGTAGGTCCATTATTTTTTATTTATTTATTTTACAATAATCTATATTTTACTTGCACATCTTATTTCATTCCTCATTTATGCTGCCATTACTGTATGTATTATGCTTTGTTTATTTAGGGCCCAAGCACTAGCAGTGCGGAGGGCCCTCTTGTTCTTCTAAGGATTTTTTTTTTCAATCATCCTGGCACTCATGAAAATCAGCAGACAGGTTGGAATCTGCAGCCATTAGGATGTCACTGTGGCTCGGCCCTGGGCGTGGCACACACCCGTCACAGCGGCCCCTGGAATATCTTGCTGCATAGCTGATACACACTTGCAGGTATCCATGTAACGTCTCCATTTTTCAGTGTAGAATTTAACCTAACAGAAATAAAAGTGAGACAGAATGAAATTTGATGGCACGCCAGAATAAATTCCTCACAGCGTTTACCACCTCGCAAAACTGCAGGAGCGACAAAACTAAAAAATATCTCTACTATAAAATAAATAAATAAAATATCTATACTACATAAAAAAGGCATTAAAAATCTATCATAAAATAGCAATAAAAATCTGTAAACAAATACCGCTTGTTACCTGTTTCAACACACAATAAGTTGCAACAATCACTGAATAATTTGTCATAAATATTTGTTTCTAAACAATGAACTAAACATTGCCAGAGACATTATTCACTGTGAGGAAAAAAAATAGTAGACTAATTACAGTCATTTTCTTCTTCATCTGTAGTGTATATTTCCTGCACTGAGAAAGAACAGAAATCAAATGGAAATCAGAAAGATCTCTCTGGGATCATCTGTTTTGGTCATTAAGGTAAACACTTCATTCTCTGACTAATATGGAGTAGAGCAGCTTTACATTTACTGAGTGTTGCTGTGATCCTCTGAAGCTCTGAACTCCTCCCTCTGTCCTGCACAATCAGGGAAAAGTCCAGAAGTTTGTGTGCTGTGAGATTCTCAGTACAGCAGTGACACTGACATGACAGTGAGGTGCTGCTACGACTCAATCAGCTACTGCAGTGTTAGAGCTGGGTTTGTGTTTGTTTCTTCTTTTTCTCATACTTAATAGTTTTATAACGTTTGACCTAACAGATTATAGTGTTTGTTTTATTCAAATACTTAAAATACTTCTTTACCTTTTATTACTTTTTAATGCCTTTTTGTAACATGGTCTTCCATCTATTTTGCTAATACTGTTCATAGTGTTGAGATTATATACAAGCAGCCAGGCATTTTATGCATTCAATATTTTTAAATTGTAATTATTTTATATATCTGTAAATTTTCCTACTTTTAACAAATTTCACAGAAAACATTATATTCTTATGTTGATAATATTGTAAACTGCTTGTTTTTTTTTTTTTGTTTCGTTTCTATGAAATGCTTTTGATATGCCCAAGTTCCCTTGACACGTCCCCACCTTCCCCCAGTTCATGCTTGCATGCACCCACACACTGTCAGATCAGTGTAAGTCAGTAACTGTATACTTACAAAACCTACAATACCTGATTATTGATTGATTAATTTCTCTTATTAAATTTTAAGAAAGTTAGGTATGTAGTATCTCAGCTGCTGTTCTTACACTTCTGTTCTTTCTCAGTAGAGGTGAAGGTAGAAATTGTCTTTAAGCTTCTGTATTTATCCACAGTAATAAATCACCTACTGATAAACTCCATAAGTTCTGATAAAGACTGAAAATGTGCAGTACCCTGGAGTCTGAGCTAAACCCACATGAAAGACGTCTGTATTCACTCTTCACACCCTGGATGGAAGCTTCAGTAGAGGAAAAGCTGGGCAGGAAATCACTCTTCAGTGTGGAGGCTCACTTACTGGTTTAGACTGGAACGTCACTGTGTGGAGTCTGAAAGACAAACCAGACCTATTAAAGAAACTTCTGTAACTGATCTTCAGAAAAGAAGCTACACTAGTTACACTAAATATAATCATTATATTTAATCTTCATTAAACTGTAAAAATATTAAATGTAATATGAAAATCAAAATATGTAACATTTAACACACATTTAAGGGATGTAACTCAGCTCCAGTCTGAACTTGGGGAGGTTGTGCACCAGACCCCTTTTTCTTTATCCAGACCACCACTCCAGCAACAACAGCAACAAGAACAGCAACTACAACTACAGGAACGCCAATCTTCCATCCACCTGATCCTCCATCTGATAAATCATCACAGAGCTGAGTTACTGATAAAGCATAGAATAAAGTCTTTCATTGTAAATCTGTATTTTATAGGAAACTGTTTCTCCAACCTGACAGATTCAGGTGTTTGCTCACATACAGCACTAACTCCTCCTTCAAGCTGCTGTGCTGAATCACGCAGGTGTAGGTGTGTTTCTGCAGCTCCTCAGCTGGGACTTTCAGAATGCTTCTCTTCTGGAAGCTTCCATCCTGGTTGGGTAACGTCTCTCTGAGCTCCACGTCCTCGTTCACGTCCTCTCCGTCCTTCCTCCAGGTGATATTCACTGCTTTGGGGAAGAAACCTGTAGCGTTACACACCACCTCTGGAGAAGGCGAGTGTTTCTGGAACACTGATGCTGTAGGAGGATCTGCAGAGACACACAGAGACATATATAAAAATCTGTCAAATTTATACATATATTGTGTAAATGACACTAGTGTTTGCACGTGTGTGTGTGTGTGTGTTACACGGACACAGTATGTCATCATTGTTTACACAATCACTGTGTGCGTGTTGTAAATAAAAGTCTTAATTGTGTTATTTGTCTGAACATCATCAAAGGGAATTTGCCATAGTAAAGGAGTGGGTTATTAGTGTGTGTTTGTTATTAGTCTGTACACGGTCAGTGTGTGTGTGTGTGTGTGTGTGTGTGTCTAACAGCTGCAATTACAGTAACAGAGCAGGTCACACACTTTACCTTTCCTCTCCAAAGTCTCTCTGCCATAAGACACAAACTTCAGTAGCTGATCAACACAGTTACTCTTCAGGTAGTTCTTCCAGTATTGAGCCTTTCCTGCTTTAGGATCCCACTGCTTTATAAAGATCACAGCTTTATCATTAGCTGCAGTCCAGGTTCCAGTGTTCAGATTCAGACTGATGAAATCTTCTCCATCATAACTGTACTGATCATATCCTCTAGTGGTGCCGTCATCATGGAGCTCACAGCTGTACATCCTCTGGAGTGTGTGGACTCCTACACACACATGCATGCACACAAACATATGCACACACACACACACACACACACACACACACAGAATGAGAGAGAGAGAGAGAGAGAGAGAGCTCTGTACTGAATGCTGCTTGATCTTACATCTCTCCTCTAAATCAGAGCAAAATAAAAAGCTGGCAGAACAAAAATTGTTTAATTATTGCACTGGAACTTCAGATAACAGGACATCTAAAATGTTGATTCTGGGTTAGAAATATTTTGTTTATCTTTCTTTCATTAACAGTTTCGTTGGATAAATATTCTTGATGATTTAGTAAAATTTAACAACAACAAAAAAACAATTGTGAGAATTTCAATTTGCCAGTTATTTTAGAGCAATTCCAGCATTATGGATGTGACATTTAAACTGGTAATGCATATTCATAGATCATGTAATTTGGTGAACTGACAGGCAAAATGTATTTTTTTCTAAAATATATTTAAGCTCTCAGTGACAGTACATAGCAAAATTTAAAATAAAAGATTTTTCCTGAAAAGTATTTTGAGGAAAAACATTTCACATAATTAGTGAAATGAAGTCCACCTGTGTGCAGTCTAAGTGTCACATGATCTGTCAGTATAAACACACCTTTTCTGAAAGACCCCAGAGGCTGCAACACCACTAAGCAAGAGGCATCACACCATGAAGACCAAGGAGCTCTCCAAACAAGTCAGGGACAAAGTTGTTGAGAACGTCAGGGTTGGGTTATAAAAAAACATCCAAATGTTTGATGATCCCCGGAGCACCATCAAATCTATCATCTTCAAATGGAAAGAACGTGGTACCACAACAAACCTGCCAAGAGAGGGCTGCCCACAAAAACTCACAGACTGGGCAAGGAGGGCATTAATCAGAGAGGCATCACAGTGACCAAAGGTAACCCTGAAGGAGCTGCAGAGTTCCACAGCAGAGACTGGTGTATCTGTGCGTGGGATCACCATAAGCTGTACACTAGAGCTGGGCTTTATGGAAGAGTGGCCAGAAAAAAGCCATTACTTAGTGTTAAAAATAAAAAGGCACATTTTGAGTTTGCCAAAAGACATGTGGGCGACTCCCCAAATGTATCGAGGAAGGTGCTCTGGTCAGATGAGACTAAAATTGAACTTTTCAGCTACCAAGGAAAACGCTATGTCTGGCACAAACCCAACACATCCCATCACCCCAAGAACACCATCCCCACAGTGAAACATGGTGGTGGCAGCATCATGCTGTGGGGATGTTTTTCAGCAGCAGGGACTGGGAAACTGATCCGAGTCAAGGGAAAGATGGATGGTGATAAATACAGGGATATTCTTGAGCAAAACCTGTTTCAGTCTGCCTGTGATTTGAGACTGGGACTGAGGTTCACCTTCCAGCAGGACAATGACCCAAAGCATACTGCTAAAGCAACACTTGAGTGGTTTAAGGGGAATATTTAAATGTATTGGAATGGCCCAGTCAAAGCCCAGACCTCAATCCAATTGTGAATCTGTGGTCAGACTTGAAGATTGCTGTTCACAAGCGGAAACCATCCAACATGAAGGAGCTGGAGCAGTTTTGCCTTGAGGAATGGGCAAAAATCCCAGTGGCAAGATGTGGCAAGCTCATAGAGACTTATCCAAAGGGACTTGCAGCTGTAATTTCTGCAAAAGGTGTCTCTACAAAGTACTGACTTTAGGGGGGTGAATAGTTATGCACGCTGAAGTTTTCTGTTATTTTGTCGTATTTGTTGTTTGCTTCACAATAAAAAAAATAAAAAAAATCACACCTTCAAAGTTGTAGGCATGTTCTGTAAATGAAATGATGCAAACCTTCAAACAATCCATTTTATTTCCACGTTGTGAGGCAACAAAACATGCCAAATGCCAAGGGGGGTGAATACTTTTGCAACGCACTGTATAGACCTAAGTGAATATTTTAAGTATAGTCTGTTTGTGTGTGCCCAAATTGTTCTTTTTTTCCCTTTTTTAAGGATGATCTTTTCATGGAATAGTTTATTTAGGTAGTTAGGCTTGAGTAGACTAAGGATATGAAGAATATGTAGTGTTAAACAGAGCAGCTCTACTGCAGAGTAGAAAGTGTTCAAACATCTGCATCTCATATTTCATATACTGAACTCTACAAGGATTCACTTTGGTGCTTCAGTAAAGCTTTTATGGAATTGCAGTGGGAGTTTTGAGGTTTATTTATTTATTTGTAATAATCTCCCAACTATTAACCATTCATTAATTGGTACAGTTACTCAAACAACAAAAATCTTGTGTGTCCAGAGTACAGTCAGTGTGTGTTACTGATTAAAACTCTGACTTTTACCTTCATTTGAATTCAAGCTCTTCCTTACTGCAGCCACTGTGTCTTGGAATTGGTGCTGACGATCCTTCACACGCTCTGTCTCTCTGTTCCAGTAATCTGGATCATCAGTAAAGAACTTCTGCATCCACTCCGTCTTTGGTATCATCTTCCTGATGTTACTGTCGTAGTACACACACTGCCCTCCATCCATCAGACCCACAGTAGAGAATTCTGGGAAATGTATTGCTGGTGTGATGGCAGTATAGAGGTACTGCAGAGAGTGTGTGTCTGCAAAAGTTAAAATAGTTTTAGTAACTCAGCACATATAAAGAAAGACTATAAAGTTCAGGAAAATTCAGGATGATGTCACCAGCACCTACTGAATTAATTAATACGGCCACCTAACACACAGAGTATTTTGAGGAAAAACAGCGTTATGGATGTGAAGTCTCTGAAACACATATAATCTACTTGGGAAATCAACATCCAGACCATCATAGCACTTCTGGTGACACCTAAAATTACTCTGAAATTCAGTTTTATAATCAGAAAAGTGTTGTGCGAGTCTATTTATTAGCTATTTATTAGCAACAAACAAAAAACAATAACAATATCAATAATAATAATAACAATAATAATGTTGCAAATTAACACCTCTAACACCACTTTTCAGAGAAACATCATATATGACCATAATGAAGACTGCTTTATGTTGCATGCAAAAACAAAAAAGCAAGTAAAGAAAAACAGGTTCCTCACACACTTTGGGGATGCCTCTTTACTAAAAAGTGTAAACACACAGCTGAAACATTACAACTGAAACAATTATGGATGACAGGTCACTCAGATTTTCATTATTATTTGAGATGTTGATCCAAATAAACATTATAAATATCTCCATTTGTTTTGTTAAAATTAATCAATTGTTTAATTTACCCACAAACTTTAATTTATATGTTTCAAATCCAGTTGGTGGCACTATAACAATGAATTAAATTGAATATCGAGATGTGATTAAACCTCATCACTGAATATGCCACACTTTCTGTTGTTTGATAGATTAATTGATCACACTGACGCAGCAAGACTGCATAAGCCTTCAAAAATGTATCTGATATTCAACATCAAGAATCTTGATCATTATGCTGAACAAATTTGTTCTGAATCTGATGAAGCATGTTTGAGGAGGATCTAAAAGAAACTCTAATTCCCAGTACCAGTAGGTGGCGCTAATAAATCACCACTGACGATCATATGCTAATGATATATTGTTCAGTGAATGTCAATTGATTTAATTACCATAGCAACACTGACTGAGACGTCAAAAATTCCTTCATAATTTAATATTATAGCTATATTGACATGATACTGCTGACTTTACTATGCTAGAGAAAGACATTAGAGTTCATCACAGTTAAACTACTATGAATGTAAGAAAATGTGCACAAAAACAGCTTAGCTTTAACATCCTATACCCGACGAGAGCTTTTGGATATCGGTCTATGACACTCCGACAGTTTTATCACTGATCTTCAACTCATCTATGGGATCTCCAGAACACTCGAGGCTACGCACCCTACCTGGCCAGGCAGAAGTGCTTGCAGGCGGCAAAGAGATCATAAACAAAGGTGGGGGAAACATGGAGAGCTAAGAACTAAGCTAAAGCTAACACCGCAGCGGCTCTCGTTACCTAGCATATTCCTCACTAATGTGCAGTCATTGGTGAATAAAATACAACTTTGCATCACCCACAGCAAGAGACTTTCGGACTGTACTGTCATGATCTTCACAGAATCATGGCTAGATAGCGGAGTACCCGACGATGCTATTGAGCTAGCCGGACGCCACACACTCCAGGCAGATAGATCAGCGGATGACTCCAGTAAGACCAGAGGTGGGGGATTGTGCATTTATGTCAACAAAGCTTGGTGCATGAACTCTGTCACTGTTGAAAGTCACTGTTCAGCTAACCTGGAGTTTCTCATGATTAGACCTTAGGTGTAGACCTTTTTATCTGCCAAGAGAGCTCACTTCCGTCATCATAACAGCAGCCTATATCCCCCGGACGCTAATGCCAAGCTTTCTATGAATTATCATCATGCGGCCATTGGCAAACTACAAGCTGCTCACCTGGAAGCCGCAGTTATTGTTGCGGGTGATTTTAATCACTCCAACATAAAGACAGTGCTCCCCAAATTCCACCAGCATGTTTCCTGCTATACCAGAGGTGGCAAAACGTTGGACCATGTCTACACAAACATTGTTGGAGCCTACACTGTGACCCCCCTCCCCCACCTGGGACAGTCTGATCACCTTTCTTTGTTCCTCACCCCCAAGTATTTACCTCTCATCAACCGTGTGATGCCATCAAAGTGTGGCCAGGGGGGCAGACTCTGTACTTCAGTACAGGTTTCAGCACACAGACTGGAGTATGTTTGCCTCTGAGGCCACCTGACTACACCACCAATGACAGTGTTAACACGGAGAAACAAATCACCACATATCCTAATCAGAAGCCATGGATGAACAAGGAGGTGTGGCACATCCAGGCAAATCTAATGAGGGGCATCAAAAAGGCCAAATACTGCTACAAACGTAAGGTGGAGGAACAATTCCAATTCCGACCCCCGACACATGTGGCAGGGCATCCAGGCCATCAGTGACTACAAGCCCAGCAACTCCACCCTGAATGACACAGATGTCTCCTTTCTTAACAAGATAAATGACTTTTATGCTCGCTTTGACAGAGACAACAAGGAGAAAGACATCATGACCAGACCCTCTGCAGACCACCAACCCCTAACACTCACCTCCACAGAGGTGTACAATGTACTGAGCTCGATCAATGCATTTAAGGCTGCTGGCCCCAATGGCATCCCTGGATATGTGCTAAGGGCATGTGCTGAGCAGATGAGAGAGATCTTGGCATCAATACCTCCCTGCAACACTTGGTCGCATGGTGTGCTGACAATAACCTGCTCCTTAACACCAGCAAGACAATTCAAGATTCAAGATTCAAGAAGCTTTTATTGTCATTTCAACCACATATAGCTGGCACAGTACATAGTGAAATGAAACAACGTTTCTCCAGGACCTGGTGCTACATAAACATACAACAACAAGTTCAACACAAAACAACAAACAACACCACAGAGCTAGGACAGAAGTTTGTCTTAGCCACGTAAAGTGCACAGTGTGCAGCTAGGTGCAAACAGAGCATAGACAAGACAGTGCAAAAGACAATATATACAATAAAGACAACACAAAAGAACACAGGACACTTAGCGCCAAAAAGAAATAAAAGAACGTGTACTGGAATGTAAGTGAAATAAAATAGATAAAGTGAAATGATGTAAAAAATTTAAAAAAAGTATTGTGCAAAAATATTGTGCAAAAATACACAGCAGCAGTTGAGGTAGTGCAAATAGAATAAACATAAATATAACTATAGCAGCAGATGACAGGTAGAGGTAGTGCAGTAAGTAATGAACAGTATAAATTATGTGTGTGTGTGTGCGTCCACACAGTCAAGAGAGAGTGTGTGTATCTGTGTGTGAGAGAGACAGAGAGTTAATATACAGTTCAGTCCTGAGTGAGAGTGTGTGTGTGTGTGTGTGTGAGAGAGAGTGTAGAACAGTTCAGTCCTGAGTGAGAGTGTGTGTGTGTGTGTGAGAGAGTGTAGAACAGTTCAGTCCTGAGTGAGAGTGTGTGTGTGAGAGTGTAGAACAGTTCAGTCCCGGGTGTTGAGGAGCCTGATGGCTTGAGGAAAGAAACTGTTACACAGTCTGGTTGTGAGGGCCCGAATGCTCCGGTACCTCTTTCCAGATGGCAGGAGGGTGAAGAGTGTGTGTGAGGGGTGTGTGGGGTCAGCCACAATGCTGTTAGCTTTGCGGATGCAGCGTGCGGTGTAAATGTCTGTGATAGAGGGCAGAGAGACTCCGATGATCTTCTCAGCTGTCCTCACTATCCGCTGAAGGGTCTTGTGATCTGAGACGGTGCAGTTCCCAAACCAGACAGTGATGCAGCTGCTCAGGATGCTCTCCATGGTCCCTCTGTAGAACACAGTCAGGATGGGGGGAGGGAGATGGGTTTTCCCTCAGCCTCCTCAGGAAGTAGAGGCGCTGCTGGGCTTTCTTGGTGATGGAGCTGGTATTGAGTGACCAGGTGAAGTTCTCCGCCAGATGGACACCATGGAATTTGATGCTCTTGACGATCTCCACAGAGGAGCCATCGATGGACAGGCTGACTGGAGTCTCTAAATTGCCCGTAGTGTGTGATTACGTGAGTGAATGAGTGTGTGTGTGTGTGTGCCCTGCGATGGTTTGGCACTCCGTCCAGGGTGTATCCTGCCTTGATGCTCGATGATGCCTGACCTTGAAGCCCAGGCTCCCCGTGACCAGATGATAGATTGGATAAGCAACAGACAATGGAATGGAATCATTTTACCCATTTTTATAAATTTCTCTCCCAAACCAAACAACTCTGTAGTAGAAAATAAAAAAATTATGTTCAAGGGTATGGAATGCTTTGTAAAAATCTAGATACAAAATGATTGCATTAGAGTTAATATAATTTGCATAAACTAGATCCAAAATTAGCCTGATATGGATTTCATTGCTTATATCCGATAAGCCTGTTTTTAAACTTTTTGCAAAAGCTAATGATAGAATTTTATAATCTAAATTTAGTAAAGTGATTGGCCTCCAGGTGTCAAAGGAGAGAAGGCCTTTGCCTGGTTTTGGTATCAGTGTAATAAGGCCTTGTTTCATAGAAGTGCATAATTCTTCATTAACAATACATTCATTGTACATTCTAAGTAATGGACTCTTAATAGACTTCCAAAAGTATGCATAAAACTCGATAACTAGGCCATCTGTGCCTGGGGATTTACCCTTCTTCATAGACTGCATTGCTTTTGGTAAGTTCATCTTAAGAAAGGTCATTTTCACAAACCACTTTAAACTCATTTGAAATTACTGGAGTGAGAGATTTGACTTGCACTACTTGCATAATTTTCATTATAATTTGAGCAATATAATTTGTTACAAAAGGAGTATACATATTTATTAATTTGGCAGGGATTTTTGATTATGTTATTATCGATTTATAACACTGCTAGACAATTTCTTTTTATATTTCTGTTTTCGAGAGAAAAAAATAACTGGTGTTTTTCTCTCTCATTTCCAATAATTTAGCCTTTGACCTTATAAATGCGCCTTCGGCTAAATCTAAATAGTCATCATCTATTTCGTTTCTCAAATTAAATAAATAAATATTAAGAGTTTCTTTAGATAGAAATTTGTCAAGCTCTCTGAGAATATCTTGACACTTGCCACTATAAGTTCTTTGCCTCGACGCATAGCTAATTGTCTAACTTTGACTCATCTTCCAAAATAGAAACAAATGTTTTTTAACAGGTTCTACAAAATTTGCATCCGAGAGTAACTTATTATTAACACACACTCCCCTGTGTACATCAATGGGACGATGGTTGAACGTGTTACCAGCTTCATGTTCCTGGGGGTCCACATCTCTGAGGTGGTTCTCCAACACCTCCAGTCTGCTCAAGAAAGCATCCCAGCGTCTCTTTTTCCTGAGATTACTGAGGAAGAATCACCTCTCTACGGACATAATGAACAATTTCTACCGTTGTGCAGTAGAGAGCATTCTAACCAGCTGTATTACAGTCTGGTACGAGAATTGCTCTGTCTCGGACTGTAAATCGATTCAAAGGGTGGTGAAAACCGCCCAACGCATCATTGGGACTCCACTCCCTGCCGTTGAGGACGTCTATAAGAAACGATGTCTGCATAAGGCTCGCAGCATCATGAAGGACTCCTCTCACCCTGCACATAAACTGTTTTCTCTCCTTCCCTCTGGAAAAAGGTTCAGATGCCTAAAAGCCAAAAGCAGCAGGCTAAGGAACAGTTTTTATCCCACAGTGGTTACCTTAGTGAACTCAGCTTCACTAACCTCCTTACAGGGACAGTAACTTCCCCCCACACACGGATAAACCCGGCAGTGATGTAATATATCTCTGTAAATACTCTCTGTATATTCGTTTGTATAGTCTGCACATAGATATGTATATTCATATAGGTATATAGGTGTGTGTGTATATATGTATACTCCCTGCATATCCATCCAGCTGTAAAGTTATTCATATTTATTCATATGTATATTTCATACTATTGCATACACTGTAAATACATCTATATATAATTTCTGTATATTTCTTATTCCGCAAATTCATATATATCTGTAAATTTACAATTATTCTGTACATTAATTTATATATCATAAATTACTTTATACTTTATGCTCACTTTATACTGTATATTCATATATATATATATACATACATATACATATATACATATATATATATATATATATATATATATATATATATATATATATATATATATACACACATATATATACATATATATACACATATACATACACATATATATACATATATACACACATACACACACATGTATATATATATTTGTAAATCCAATTTATATATAGCTTTTATTTATATATATCTGTATATATGTTCATATTGCACTGCTAACTTGCACTTCTGGTTAGATGCTAACTGTATTTCGTTGCCTTGTAACTATGTGCAATGACAATAAAGTTGAATCTAATCTAATCTAATCTAATCTAATCTAATCTAATCTAATCTAATCTAATTATTAAATTTCCAATAACCGCAAATTCCCTTACAACTGTCTGGATTTCTAATTAAAGATATTGAGATGAATCTATGATCTGATGAAGGTGAGTAACCGATCGACGTGTCTGAGACAAACTGAACTGCATTATTAGATAAGAAAAATCAATTTGTGACTTACGTGTAAGAGCATTATTTGTCCATGTAAATTCCTTATCGTGTGAATGTTAAAAAAAACGGCAAACATCAGTAACCTGTAACTTATCAACAAGCAACTCAAAAACTTTAGATGTACTGTTCTTTGGAGGGAATCTATCTAAGGACTCATAAGGGGCTTCACTGAAGTCACATCCAGTCAATAAATAAGCACCTGTGTATTTTCTTTTTAGGTCTAGTAATATCAGGCTAGGTTTTTCAAACATTTATAAATTTAAAGAGTTATTATTATGTCCATAAACATTGCAAATGATCGATGTCGTATTGTCTATATTTAAGATTATTATAATCCATCTCCCTTCACCTGAATATAGAGTTTCCACTACATCTCCCTTCAATATATTTAAGAAAACAGCGACCCCTACAGACCCCCCACTGCGGTTTTTCTAAAATCTTACATCGTTATCACAAGAATGTGTTTCTTGAAATAAAATCATTTGAGCCTCCTTGTGTTTAATGAAAATATAAAGTGTCTTCCTTTTATCCAATTTCCTTAAACCTCTAACATTCAGAGAGATCATATCTACTGTACCAAAATTAAAAACTGACAACCAAGAAAAAAGAAAACGAAAGAAAAAGCAAAAAAACATAAACAATAAACAAGACCTCCTAAATTAGACTAAGGCACTTGTTACAATAAGAACTTGGACTGAATTTGTAATCATCGTGTAAAAACCTACAGTGACGCAGATCCTATAAACACTTCCGTTTTTAACAAGCTTCCGTATTTTAGCGACCTATTTTACTGAGATGGGCAGTTTATAGTCAGTCACTATTACAGGAAATAACTTTCTATAAAATGATAGTTTACGTCTGTAACTCACCTGCTGATGAAGGATGAACAGAAAACGTGAGAAATAGCAGGACTTTGAACACAGTGCTACTGTCCTCCATCTTACAGTGTAGACTTTAAACAAAAATAACGTAAACAAGTCCATAAATAAAATCTGGTAAACTCCTTTATATAGTCGATAACACATCGGAGTAAAATCCCCACAGCGTTTACCACGAGACTCCAAAACAGCAGCAGCGAAAAAACTTTAGATCAAATTCAGACTTTCACTTTGACACCGAGGCTTCCGTCTCTTATCATAATATTATGCGGAGCTTTCGAGTCACATGATTGTGATTGTTGATCTGATTGGTTGCTTCAGTGGCCGGTGACTGGTTTGTTTTTAGAGGTGGAGCTTTAAATCCAGTGTGGTTAAAGAAACGGAAATGACGTATTATTGCTGGCTAGTGTTGTAGGAGGTGTGTGGTGGTGTGTAGAGTATTATTACAGACAATTTATTAATGAAATCATCCAGAAAAAGATCTCAAACTCTGCAATACCATGAACTATTGCTCCCAAATAAGATAAATCCCATATAATTATTCAAATGTATGTATTGCCATCATTATACACTGTAAGAGGAAGCCAGTCATTATTAGGATATGTAACACATTCAAATGATTATTATTAATATAAATTTGTACAGATTCACTGCTGGCTCTGTCCTCAGCAGCTGATGTAAACGCAGGAGGTTCAAATTGTAAAATAAAGATTTGTGAAGCATTAAATGTTTCGATTGTATTGAAAAAGGCTTCATGACTCCAAGCTTAGATTAACACTACATGCTAGTGGCTTCTGTGGGTCAGATATATTAGCAGCTTCACTGAGTTGCTAACGTAGGGATTTATTAGCATTTTTATTTTACAAATAAATAAATATACTGTATTCGTATGACTCATGGATAAAAGTGCTTGTGTGAAACACACACAGGTTGTTATTTACTAAAAAACGATATTATATCAAATGTTAAATCACATAAATACAGACTCAATTTGAAATAATTTATTTCACCATCAATTCTTCAAACCCAAATAAGAGGAATTCTAAGGAATAATAATACAGCAGATTTCTACCACTGTAATAATGATTAATTATAACTAATGGACATGTTCTCCTAATCATAATAATACATAATAATACATTTATATTATTTCATTTTAATTTCACATTAAATAATAAAATGAAGATAAGACACATTTTCAAAACTGTCCTAATTTAATGACACATTAACGTCTCAATCTCAGTGAAAACTAAATCCAGAAATGAACCAAACCATTTCAGGCTCCAGAGATTCCACTTGAAACAAGTGGATTAGTAAATATTTTTTATTGAAAGACTAGATTCATCCTGTAGATATTATACTGGATCATATCATATTAGATTAGATCCAATGCGACTCAGTTCTGTAACTGTGATGGTATAAAACCTACAGTTACTTTTCGGGCCATCAGGAATATCAGTGTCATATGAAGTAAACAGTAAATGATCTGTGAAATTATGTTCACACATTCCTATGGCCCACTGAAGAATATACAACATGAAGATCCTCTTTAACATCATGTCTCTTGTTCCTCTTGGTTTTCTTCTTAGAGAACTGAAGTGCAGCGTAATTCACAGAGTCCGAGTCAGAAACCTGCAGGAACACAGAAGATAAACAGAGACGATAAAATAAACAAGAAGTCTATAAATAATTTCAGTTTAATACTTCTGTCAGTGGAGTTATTAATGAAAAAAAAACTCATATATAACTAATAAAAACTAAAACATAAAAAACTATTATAACTAATAAAGAGACAAATATATTTGTATGTAAATAATGAACCTAATATTTAAATAGCTGAATTTTATTTATTTATTTATTTATTTATTTATTTTTTTAATGAACAGTACTAAGGAGGTCCTGGGAAATTTATTTTAAAGTTTAAAAATGTAAGCAATGTTTGAGAAACCCTTTTTTTTTATTGATTTGTAACTTTAAAACTGCTTTAAATAATGATACATTTTAAATAAATACATTTTCATTAATACAGTTCTGAACTGATTTTAAGTATGAATTTATTAGGAAATGTGTGAAAGGTATAGAGTTTTGCTGATGTGCATTATTATTATTATTGTAACATCTCAGCTGGCGTCCGAACACCAGAGGGAGGGAGGGAGGGAACATCGATCTATAATCGACACCTGCTGCTTCTCCGCTTCACCAGCAGGTGGTGCAAGCGAGTTTGATGAGATAATAACAACAGGTAGACCGAGGCTATCACATCACTCTCAGGGATTTGCCAAAATGGACCAAGATGTAAGTACTGTACCTTAAGCCATTGAAGACACCAAAGCATTGTTTATGTGTATATTTGTTTTTATAAGTAGTTATTATTAACGTATTTCTTTAACAATAAATGGGAACATTGCTTACAAAAATTAACCATGTTTTTTGGTGGTAAAAGTGTAGTAACCATATTTTTTGGGTGCATTGATTACAATTGGAAAAAACACAGTTTTACTATGGTAACAATGTTTAACAATTGTTTTTGAAAACCAGGGTAATTTATTGGTAACAATGGTTTTATTACAGTAACCATGTTTTTTTCCAACTGAAGGAAAACCATGTTTTTTTTTGGTTTTAAACCATTGTTAATTTTCGTAAGCAATGTTCCCATTTGTTGTTAATAGAGATACCGGGGAGGAGGGGCCTGAACCCATGCAGGTGGGACGAACCTGCGTGTCAGAAAAGGAGCATCCACTCCGAGTCCAGCAGCGACTCTGTTTCTACTGTGGGGAGCCCGGCCACCAAGTGTACACATGCCCTGAAAAGCCATCCGTGTCCAAGGTAGGGGGAAATGTTTTCGTCTCTAGTCTATCCATTCCAGCCCAGATACATTACACTCATGGGTTTTTTTCTGTCTCAGCATTAGTAGACTCAGGAGCAGCTACAACTTCACACTATACACTGTGCCACCCCTTTACAAGTAACTGCCATAAATAATCAACCCATTAGTGAAGGATATATTTCTCGCCAGACTAAACCACTCACACTCCAGGTTGGACTTTTTCACCATGAATCTCTCACCTTCTATGTTTTCTCTTCACCATCTAACCCTATCATTCTGGGCTTCCCATGGTTACAACTTCAGAATCCCCAAATATCATGGAAGGAGGGAGAATTACTACTTTGTTCAGTCCAGACAAGACAAACCCTTGAGTCTGCCTCTCATCCCTGCCTCCATCTATCATTCTGGTCCCAATTCAGTGGAATCTCCTGGAGGAAACTCTGCCTCCCGACCATGGTCCGTACCAGAGTCTTGCAAGGGGTTCACGAAGCCCCCAGCTCAGATCACCCTGGTATTCGCAAAACTTGTTAGCTAGTACAAAACCATTTCTGGTGGCCTACTCTACCCCACAATGTTGAGGATTGCATCAAGTCATGTCCCACATGTGCTCAAACCCGTACCAGCCGTCGGTTTCCGGAGGGCCTTCTTGAACCCCTACCGATTCCCCAACGACCTTGGTCACACATTTCCATAGACTTCCTGACTGACCTACCTGATTCCAAGGGGTTCACCACCATCCTGGTGACCGATTCTCCAAAGCCAGCAGACTAATTCCCTTTGTGTGTTTACCCACCGCCATGGAAACTGCTAATGCCTTGTTTAACCACATGTTCAGGACTTATGGCCTTCTGCAAGATATTGTGTCTGACTGGGGGCCTCAGTTCACCTATCTCATCTGGAGGGCCTTCTGCAACCAACTGGGCATCAACATCAGCCTGAGCTCAGGATACCATCCTCAAACCAATGGCCAAGCAGAACGTCTGAACCAGGAGATCAGAAGGTTCCTCCGTTCATCCTGTAGCCGTGAACAGCATTGCTGGAGTGAGTTCCTCCCCTGGGCCTAATATGCCCAGAATTCACTGGTGTCGTAGAACACCTGGTGGTAGTCATAGAGGGGGTGGGGGGTGGTTGGGGTTTATAACATCTCAGCTGGCATCCGAACACCAGAGAGAGCCCTCTCCCGAGTTTTGGATGGCAGTCATGAAGAACACTTCCGGAAGTATCTAATACTTAAGTAGTGTGCACACTGCTTTCTACTAGAAGTATCATTTCTAGTCAAACATACCAAGCCTTGCATTGCCATTGTCGTGTTGGATTATTGTGTAATGCCCTTTGCCTGCCTATTTCCACATTTTGAGTCTTGTTTTGTGTTTATCAGATTTGTTTGCCTCAGTGTTTGTTTTCCCAGTTTTGACCCTTTCGCTTTGCTTTCTGACGTATCCGCTTGCTGCTTTTGTTAATAAATTGCATATGGACCTCATTCGCCTCCAGTGTGTCCTTATTATTATTATTATTATTATTATTATTATTATTATTATTATAAAAATTATACTAAATATGCTGAATATCCAGCTTCTGTAAGTTATGTGTTTTTGTTTTAAAATAAGAGTTTTTATTGGCTAATAAATTCTTCATTAGGACAAATAAACACCCCAGATTTACTGATTTGAGTTTAGTCAGTGTGAATCATTCTGGAGGTCAGTGTGTGTGTGTGTGTGTGTTTAAATTATTCTCACATTTACCTCATTAACTTCTGCTTTATCTTGAGCACCTAATGCAACACAAAACAAATATTATTATTATTATTATTATTATTATTATTATTATTATTATTATTATTATTATTATTATTATTATTATTAGAGGAGTATATATTTTTACCTCTGTGTGTTTTTCTGTGTTTCAGTATGATGAAGATCAGGACAGTGAGAAGAAACACAATCACTGCACCAAACACCACAATCAGCATGAAGAACACAGCAGGAGACACAGAACCTGGGAGACAAACTATAAAGAAAGTGTTTTAATCATTAAACCTGCATCAGATTTTAATATAAAGTGTACAGAAGCTTTTCAGAGAAACAACAAACCTGTTTCTTTGTCCAAGTTCTCAGGAAATGTTTTATTTATGCCTGAAATAAGAAACATTAATTTTAGAACCTAAATCATTTGTCAACTTTTACTGAAACTCTTCACTCTATAAATTTACCTTTCACTTGTAAATTGGTGGAGTTTCTAAATCTAACTTGCTCCAGGTGTGTGAAGCTGCAGTAATAGAGTCCTGTATCAGAGACGTTTACTGCAGTGATTGTGAGAGACGTTTTACTGCCATGAACAGACATCACTATTCTCTCACTCTCACTAAAGAAGTAACACGTCTCTGATGGAGCTGATGTCCTAAACTGTTTACACCCAAGAAGAAGTGGAACTGAATCACTCGTCTGTTTAAACCAGAAGATGAAAGATGTTTCACTCAGATCATGTTGGCACCAAATAGTGACGTTATCTCCAGCTTCTGCCTCCAAAGTTAAAGAGCTCAGAGTCTCTGAGAGCAAACCTGCAACACAGAAAACACTCCACATTTTAACACCATCACAGACTTAAACATACATAAATACATACATAAATCTAAATCAATCATTCACTTGCACACAGTTTTAGAAGGAACCCGGCAGGTAGGTTGTTCCAATCTTTTATGGATGTAGATTGCCTTAAATCCCTCTGTCTCTTCATGTAATCCCAGACAGACTGGATGAGTTGAGATCAGGACTCTGTGGAGGTCAAACCATCACTTCCAGGACTTCTTGATCTTCTCTGTGTTGAAGAAGTTCTTAATGACATTGGATATATGTTTGAGGTTGTTTTACTGCTGCAGAATATATTTGGGGCCAAACAGACATCTCCCTGATGATATTACATGATGGTGAAGTATCTGCCTGTATTTCTCAGCACTGAGAACACCATTAATCCTGACCAAAACTTCAACTCTATTTGCAGAAAAAGAGCCCTAAACCTACACGATACCTCCACCATGCTTCACTGTTGCCTGCAGACAATTATTATTGTACAGCTCTCTAAATAAATAAATAAATAAAAAATAAGCATAATAGAAGGTAACTCCAAGAAGGAAAGATCTTACCCTACACTGACCCAAGCTAGCAAAGAGAATTAATCATAAAAAAAATTAAAGAAAAGTTTCTAGCTAACTCAGAATAAAGAAACAGCCACATTGACACAGACTGGATTCAGAAGAGAATTGCTTATTAGCATTAAAACAAGACAACAAACAAACCAGTTGGTATGAGGGATACAAGTCGCATGATCGTCCAGCTTGCACTGAAGTCCCGCTGGTTACAGTGTCATTATATAAATCACATGCAGGTTCCCCGTCCAATCAGATTTTAACACGTTTCCCCTTTGGCCTTGTTTCAAATCATATTTAGACATGTGTCCCCCTATCTGGCATTTGTTCAATCACCTTTCAGCACAGGTAGCACTTGTTGTGCATGTATTCTTCCCCTTGCAAGTTTTCTATTCTTGTCTTTGCAAGTTTCCTGTTATATCCAGAAAAGGCCATGTTTCCTCTCCCCGCTTTTGCCTTAGATCATGGAGTTTTTCCACTTTGAGAAGCCCATAACTTGTCTATACTTTTTATTTTACTCTGGATTTCTTGTTTAAAATCTAATTTCTTTTCCTCTTCTTTGATATTCTCTAGAGATGGTGTTTGTGAGTTTCCTCTATATAGTGTACATATTGTACTGTATCCTACTCTACACTGGTGCACTGTGAGGACTGACTTGTAAGAGTGATGGTTTCTTACATGCATCTTACCATAATTTTTTCACAGTCTGTCTGGGGTAACAGTTTCTACTTAATCAAAATCACTTAATTTTTGCAGTCAGTTTAAGAGGCTAAAAGCTTTTATCATTATTTTTCCTAACAGTTTAGTTTATATCAGTGTTTGTTATTTAGAATTTCCTCCAATCACTTTTTAAACAAAACCATAATGAAGGCGACTTTAAAAGGAAGTGCAGAAAAAACTGTGTCAAGATTCTCCATGATGCTCAGTAAAAGTTACTAAAGCTAATTTCCTCATCAAACTGCACTAATTGTAGCTGTAGACTCATTTCCGTAACAGTTTTCTAAAGCAAATGTTGCGAAGTCACCACATATTGACCGAAAGCATTTTTGCTTTACAACATTTCTTTGAACGTGTCTAAGACTTTTGCACAGTACTGTGTATATATACTGAGCATCTTGGAGAATCTTGCCAAGGATATTGTCACAAAATAAAGCAGCCTTCATTATGGTTTCTGTCTGAAAAGTGCTGCTACATGATATTTAGTATTATATTCAATATATTTATATTTGATATTGTTAATTTTTTTGTTGTTGTTGTTGAAAAAGTAGTGTTTGGGAGAAAAAAGTTTTTGTGCTGACCCAGTAATGCAGATCTCATAAAATCTGTAACAAACTATGTAGTAAAAATAGGTGGTAAAAACAGATTTTTGCATAGTATTGTATATACAGCTATAGCATACAAATAAAACATGTTTTTTTACTTTTAAAAGAAATTTGTTTGTCTGAATTTTAACTTAAATTCTTTAAATATTAAATATTCTTAGTGAAAATCTTACAGATGGACAGAATTTTTCTTTCTTTTTGTTGAAATCTTATCATTTTACTACCCTCAGTTACACAACTATGTACTGGTAAATGTGAATATATAAAACAAATCTAATAAGTATTTAGTAAAGTAATAAGTGAGATTATAAACTTACCCATGACACAGAGAAACACAGAGAGAGTTGTAAACTGAAGCATTGTGTATCAGACCAGAGACAAAGAGGAAACGGTCTGTTGGGTGAATCAAACCCTGGTGTATCTGTGTGCAGGGGTGAAGAGAGTTATACACACTACAGCACTTAGATAAAAAAAGGAGGGGCCCACAGGAAAAAAGTAACCTGAAAAAGATCTGTTTATGATTTCTATACTTTTTCTTTTCGTTTTCTTCTGACATGAAACACTGCAGTAATCTCATAAAACCATACAAATGTTTCTGATTAATGAAAATATTTCCAGATAAAATGTAACTTACCTTTAAATGTTTGTGTGTAGACTTTAGCGTTAGTGAAAAATAATCCTGGTGTCTTTGTACAGTTCAGAGGGTTTTTATAACGATCTTTTCTCAGGTCCACATCCATGGGAGTGTTGATGATTTCTGAACAGAGTTAGAGCAGAGACATGCAATGAGACCAAACTTTTTTTCCAAGATCATTCCTAATTAAATAACACACACACACACACAAACACTTTTAAAGTGTGTCATCTGATGTTCATTCAAACACACTGCCAGGTTTATTTCATTCTACAAACTAATGGAACTGATGTAGTTATTTTAACAAACCTGATCTGGAGAATCTGAATGTGAAACATTTTCATCTGTTTATCAGATTATCAGTGGTGTCAACTGCTCTATAAATACTGCACAACAATCAGGATTCACCTTTTTATTATGAACATAATCTGTCAGGTTTGTTTTGTGCAAATTTAATAGTGTAAAAAATGGTTACACTATTATGATATAATACAGCAGATATAAAAAGCAGCTGGAGGTGAGAAGCAGAGGAACCTCAGGTGAATGTGTCAGTTTTCACACTTCAAATGCAAGCTTCATGCATGCAAAAGTAGCAGGTGTCTGGTCTGTGGTTGGAAAATGATCACAACAGAAAAATGGACAGTTGCTGCATAGGGGTGAGATAAAACTTGTGGTTTAAGAGATGGCTTCACATGACTACCATGCGGCTGAAACAAATAAAGACAAAAAGAAAATTGTAGCTGTCTATAAAATCATTTTATTATTGCTCTGAAAATCATATGTACAGTGGGGTGTGTATTGTTTTCTGTGTGATGACTGAACTCTCTGCTTCAGCTCTTTCTGGAGCTCTTTTCGAGTGCTGCTTCACTCCTGAGCTGCTCTTCTGATTAACTTCCTAACTGTTCAGTCAGAGATCTTGTGAGATGTTCCTGTTCATGGCTGGTTGATGGATGATTGATGTTGGTGATGTTTCTACTTTCAGATAACAGACATGATGCTGCTTACAGGAACATTTAGGAGTTGAGAAATCCGTCTGTAATCAGTGCTGTTAATCTGCTGCTCAACAATGTTGCTGTGAAGATCATGGAGTAGATCGTTATCCATTACACATCATCAGATGGTTTTTGAGCTTCAGCTTGGTTATAAATAATTTGTTTACTTGCACTCTGGATTCTAAGAGTGAAAATACAAACCTACCAACACACACTAACCCAACTGATTATAATCAACACAGGAAAGAGAACTAATTACTACAATCAGCTGTTTTTCTTACTGTGTTCAATACTTTTTCTGTTATTCCATTTTTTTCTGTGTAGTTTTATTGAGTTAATATCAATGTCTGGTCTAAAAGTCTTTAAAACTTATTTCCCTCACTGCATATGGCACAAGCAGCACAAGAACCATTAAAGCTCTCACACACTGCATTTTACTGGGGTTTGAAGACACAGACTCACACAGGTACTCTGACTGCCCCCTACTGGTTAGTTATAACACACCTCTCACCTCCTAATGAAAGACCAGAGCTCTGAGTGCTTCCTTACTGGTTCCTAAGAAGTCCTGTGTGTTTACTGTAGTGCTGGATTCAGTGAAACTGCCATGATTTTGTAGAACAGAATTATCTGGAACATTCAATACAGGGAATAAACTCATACATCTCGACATTAGTCTTAATATTAATATATAAAATGTGTAGTTAAATGGAAAAGATCCGGATTATGTACTTCCTTTATCCCTTCATGAACTCCCTCAGAACCTAAGTTTAATGTGAGACAGGTTCAGGATTTGACTTTTAAACACACAAACTCATTTCCCACAT
The DNA here is from genome assembly GCF_019097595.1 of Hemibagrus wyckioides. Taxonomy (NCBI): domain Eukaryota; kingdom Metazoa; phylum Chordata; class Actinopteri; order Siluriformes; family Bagridae; genus Hemibagrus; species Hemibagrus wyckioides. The sequence continues at coordinate 18,516,909 of NC_080731.1, forward strand.
CCTTCAGTAACTATGCTAATAGTTAATATGCTACTATGAATTATTCACGGACATTTCCAAAAAAAAAAAACAAAAAACAAAACTTGGATATCGGAAACCCGGTGTGTGTTGAGTCTTCATCAGTGTTGTAGAGAAGCGGTGTGATTTATAATGACTCCTTCATGGTGAAATGAGACACAGCCCACTGTACATGGAAACATTAGCGACTTTTGTACTGAAACATTAATAAAACATTTTTAGACTAGTCTTACTTCTGAAATGAAACTTCCGGATTCACAAATCTATGAAAATTATTTATCAGGACAATTTATAGTTCGGATAAAATACATGAACTTTAGAAACCCACCATGTCTGAATAAACACTATTTTTCCTACCCATTTTATGTAAGTCCCGCCTCCTTCACAATGATTGGCTAATCCTTAATTCCGCTCGTATGCGCCCAATCACAGTCCGAGTAGGATTTATTACTAAATCCGAATTCAGCTCACAAACTCCAAGAATCGTAACATTAAGTATATGTGATACATAAAACTTCAATATATAATAAGTGTTCTGTCATTAATGTGTTTTCACTGACAATTAAGTCTCTTTTTCACTGAAACCCTGTAGCGCCATCTTCTGACCATAATTTAGAACTAGAACTTGTGACGCTGTAACACAAGAATTTCCCACAAGGAATCAAAAAAAGTCACATGTTGACATGTTCATGTGTTGATGCCTTACTGGTGAATAAACATGTAGAATTTGAGACACATCACACAATGGAATTATGTTTTACTTCTTGTTTGTGTGGGGTGAAATGTTAATTTAAACACCATAGTAACCCATTTACATAATGTTAAATTATAAAAGACAAACAATTTCAAGAAACAAAGACATAAAATAAAAATAATGAAATAAAGAATATAACATAAACAAAATGTATAATTACAACAAATTGTATAATACAATCAAATTAAACAGTTTTACTGCTTTTGGATTTTTCATTTTACTAAAGGCGTCTGATAAATATTTTAGATCAATTTTAAGCACAATAAGCAAAGGAGGGGATTTAAAGTATCTACTTTTATGTATAAAATATTAAGCCAATTATATAATATTATTAAAATCCTACAAAACAGAGCACTCTTTGGTTATTCCGTACATTACATCTCGTAAGGTTAGAGTAAAAGCACCAGTAACCACACCCTTCTCCAACATCCAGTACTGCTGCTCAACATACTGCCCTTCTCTAGCCGATCAGTACAGTGACGTCACTGACGCGCAACCGGTTAGTGTTAAACATGTGACCCTTTAAAAAAAATTGTGTTTAATTCTGTGATTGGCATGTATTATTATTATTATTATTATTATTATTATTATTATTATTATTATTATTATTATTTTCTACGAGTACTATACTTATGTCCCGGATTTGAGGCTATAAAGATCTTCTAATTAGCTGGAAAGTCCATTACATATATAGCCCAAGTATATGTTTTCGTAAAGAAAGTGTAAAAACTTGCATTAACAAGAATAAACACACTTCTGTTTAAGAACAAACGTCCTTCTTTCACTGCAGTATCATATCAGATCTGCAGTTTATAGTCAGTCTACTGTCACTATTGTTCAACATTTACCGGATTAAACATCTGATAGTTTGTACCAAGTGTAAAATTTGGTGGAGGGGGGATTATGGTGTGGGGTTGTTTTTCAGGAGCTGGGCTTGGCCCCTTAGTTCCAGTGAAAGGAACTCTGAATGCTTCAGCATACCAAGGCATTTTGGACAATTCCATGCTCCCAACTTTGTGGGAACAGTTTGGAGCTGGCCCCTTCCTCTTCCAACATCTCACCAAACTCACCAGCTGATGAAAGATGTAGAGAAAACGGGAGAAAAAGCAGGACTTTGAACACAGCGCTGCTGTCCTCCATTTTTCAGTGTAGAATTTAACCAAACAGAAATAAAGAATGTCATGAATTAGGATGAATTGTGAATTTCCCTTTGGGATGAATAAAGTATCTATCTATCTATCTATCTATCTATCTATCTATCTATCTATCTATCTATCTATCTATCTATCTATCTATCTATCTATCTATCTATCTATCTAACTATCTATGAATGAAATTTTGTGGCACACTGGAATAACTTCCTCACAGCGTTCACCACCATGCAAAACTGCAGGAGAGAAAAAAAATTAGCCGAGACTTTGTCGGACAAGGTCACATGATTGTAATTGTTGATCTGATTGGTTGCTTCAGTGTTCGATGTCTGATTTTTTTTCCAGAGGTGGAGCTTTAAATCCAGTGGATTTAGTAAAAAAAAAAAACTGAAATGATGCAAGGGCTTAGCATTGTTGCCTCACAGCGAGAAGGTCCTGTTGTGTGTGGGGGCATTGTGTAGAGTATTACTGCAGACAACTTATTATTAAGTCATCCAGAAAAAGATCCCAAACTCTGCAATACTATGAACAATTGCCCACAAATAAGATAAATACCACAGATATTTAAATATGCATTGCCATAAATATTCACTGTAAAATGAAGACTGAGTGGGATACAATCATTATGAATGCAAATAAATGTTTGTACAGATTCGCTGCTTGCTCTGTCCACAGCAGAAGCATTAAAAGTGTCGATTGTATTGAAAAAGGCTTCACTGCTCCAAGCTTTGACCCTTTAATGTTGTGTGACCGTTTGGTAGCGTCATTATATTTCATTAACGTTTTTTTTTTTTAACTTAACCCAAGCTGATTGGGCAGCCGTTTGATAGATGCCTATATTTAAATAATTATGGGGTCTGTTAAAAAAAAAAACAGTTATATATTGTTATTATTGACCAAATTAAATAAATAAAGTAAGAATTTTTCCATTGCTTTGGACATTAAAGGGTTAACACTTGGTGATTTATTAGCAGTTTCTATTTTATAATGAAATAAATATACTGTGCTTGTATGACTCATGGATAATAGTGCTTGTGTGAAACACACACACAGGTTGGTATTTACTACAAAAGATATCAAATGTCAAATCACACACATATAGAATCGGCCTGAAATAATGGCTATTTATTTAACATTCAGTTTGTTGAACCCTAGTAAGAGTAATTATAAGGAATAATAATACAGCAGTTTTCAAACATATTGTAAGAATGATTAATTAATGGGTATATTTTCCTTATAATAATACATAATAGTTTAAATGTATTTCATTTCAGTTTTGCAGTAAATGATAAAATGAAGATAGATCAGAGGAGGAATGGAGCAGAAGAGGACACAGGAATAACATCTCAGAATAATAGCAAGAACATGCAATGTCCGAGAAAAAAAAAAAAAAGCCTACAGACCAGAGTCAAGGGTTGCATTACATATATATTCACATTTTACATAAAAAGATTCATGCAAATTACAAGCAAAACAAAAGAAAAACAATATGTACATGTATTCTGGTTAAAGAAAGAAAAAAAAGTCTCACTTCAGCAGTGGAAAAAAGAGAGAGATTTCTGGCATTTGGCACACGCTCTTACAGAGTGACATACAAGAATGCTTAGAAGTAAATGTACATACAACATACAACAATACATAAAACAAGCAGGAAAAATGAGAGCTAGTTTAAGTGCTTCAGGAAGAGGTAGGTCTTCATCCACCGCTTGAAGACGGTCAGTGACTCGACTGTTTGGACATCTAGGGGACGTTCATTCCACCACCTTGGTGCCAGAACAGAGAAGAGTCTTGATGTATACCTACCTTTTACCCTGAGAGATGGTGGGACCAGTCGAGCAGTGCCAGTGGACCTGAGGGAGCGAGGTGCAGTCTGAGGAGAAATAAGAGCTTTGAGGTAAGAGTGCAGTGGGGTGGTGTGGGAGAACTTAGGCAGGTCATGCAGCTGCATTTTAGATCATTTACAGAGGACAAACTGCATTCAGCATTCAGAGGTATATATACTGTGTTAAAAATATTGTTTGTTGCTTCAGACAGGAACATGTTAAAATGTCATTATAAAGCACAGCTACAACGTGTGCTATTCGTGGCTACATTTACAACCAGGAGAAATTTCATTTGTGGCTTAAAGAAGAGTTTTACCTACACACGGCTAAAGTTAAGGCGGACTAGTAAAGCTCAGATAAAGATACTAGTAGACTATAACTAATAGCAGTAATAATAGTAATAATCACCTGCAGCTGTGTGATTACACGAGCTCCCTCGAAACCTAAGCTTAAGGTGAGACATGTTCAGGCTTTGACTTTTAAATACACAAACTCATTTCCCACATCCTTCACAACCGACTGTATTACAGTGAAGGTTCTGCTAAACCTCCGAGATCTTCACAAGCAACTGAATCAACAAGAGATAAATATGTTACTGTAATTTATCCACTGACACTTTTTTTTAAGTAATATCTACAGCAATGCACAAAAAAGACAAAACACAATCAACTCTTATTTTTATCTGGATGTACCACAGTTATGACGCTGTCACTAGTTTATTTGTTAAATAATTTAATACTTTCTATATAAAACCATAGACAACATATAACATTGTTTGTGCCTTAAATGTCTGAACATCACATTCATAGCACTTCATAATAAAAATAAGTCTCATATCATACATGTAAATCTAATGCATTCACTACATTTGCTCTGAAAAGCAGAAATAGTTGGTTTGTTAAACACTGATATATCAGGAGGCATTAGAAGTCAACAGCAAAGCTCTCGATTTACCAGTCAACCTATGTTCCTACTCTCACTTATGGTCATTGGCTTTGGGTCATGACCAAAAGGACCAGATCCCGGATACAAGCGGCCAAAATGAGTTTCCTTCATAGGGTGGCATAGTGTTCCCTTAGAGAGAGGGTAAGGAGCTCTGTCACCCGGGAGGAGCTCGGAGTAGAGCCGCTGCTCCTCCACATCGAAAGGGGCCAGCTGAGGTGGAAGGGGGTAGACCCAGGACACACTGGAGGGACTATGTCTCTCGGCCGACTGCTTAAACTGCTGCTCCTGTCTAGTCAGTCATTTGTGTTTGTCTGTCATTTGTGTACATTATATATATATATATATATATATATATATATATATATATATATATATATATATATATATATATATATATATACACATGTATGTATCCATACACACACGAGTCAGTTATTTTATGTATCTGCATTTTTACTGTAAGATATTCCCTATGGAGTTCAGATTTCATTGAATTCTTATATTAATAATATAATGAAATGCATGTTGGGATTTTTTTTGTCTCCATTTGTACCAGTAACCTTCACCCCCGACACACACAAACACCTTCTGACCTCCAACACACACACACACCCCACTGCCATGTGTGAGTTACAATATCTACAATATCTGATTAAAGTGATGATGACAGTGAGGTGCTGCTACGAATGAATCAGTTACCACAGAGTTAGAGTTTTTTCCCCTCTCACACTTTATAGTATTAGAACTTTTAATCTGTCACATTTTACTGCTTCTTTATCCTTTATTACTTTTTATTGCCTTTTTGTAACATTGTGTTCTGACTTTTTTGCTAATACTGATCATAGTGTTGAGATTATATGCAAGCCGCCAGGTATTTAATGCATTCAATATTTTAAAATTGCAATTATTTCATATCTCTGTATATTTTCGTCTAATAAATTCATTAGTATTTCAGATTTCATACTTTAAACGGATTTGACAGAAAACATTATATTCTTATGTTAATAATATTGTAAACTGCTTGTTTTTTTTGTTTCTTTTATGAAATGCTTTCGATACGCTGAAGTTCCCTTGACACATCCTCACCTTCCCCCCAGCGTATGCTTGCATGCACCCACACACAAATAAAACTAACATTTTTTACTCTTGCCCTGAGTACCAGTCTACTATTTTCTCAAGATGTCCACTACATTGTGTTCTCTATCACAGTGTGTGTGTTGTAGTGGAAAAGTGTTATTTGTCTGTATATTATCAAAGGGACTGTGCAATAGTAAAGGAGTGTGTTATTAGTGTGTGTGTGTGTGTGTGTGTGTGTTGTAAAGGATGAAGGAGTGTGTATACTATCTGTGTGTGTGTCTAATAGCTGTATTTGCAGTAACAGAGCAGGTCACACACTTTATCTTTCTTCTTTAGAGTCTCTCTGCCATAAGACACAAACTTCTTTAACTGATCAATACAGCTGTTCTTCAAATAGTCCTTCCAGTATTTAGCTTCATCTCCTGTAGGATCCCACTGCTTTATAAAGATTTCAGCTTGTGCTTTAGCTGCAGTCCAAGTTCCAGTTTTCAGATCCAGACTGATGAAACTGACACACACACACACACACACACACACACACACACACTTCTATAATTAAATTCTCACATCTCTCATGTAAATCTGTGTAAATCAAAGCAAAATAAATAAAACTGGCAGAATAAAAGTTTGTTTCATTTCCACACTGGAATTTCAGATATGTGTGACAGGACAACATTTAAGATATTGATTCTGTGCCAGAAATATTTGTTCACGTTCCCACAGTTTCATTGAATAAACCTGGCAAGAATAAAAAAAAGATCTTTGTAAGACTTTAAGACAGAATTTATAATATCAGTGTAGTGTCAGGAGGAGCAGCTCTACTGCAGAGTAGAAAGTCTACAAACATCTTCATCTTGTTTCATATACTCTTATTAAGAAATGCCTGTGATGGACTGGTGACCTGTCCAGGGTGTACCCCTGCCATTCACCCAATGTGTGCTGGGATAGCTACATCATCTCAGTGTCATATCTTCTAACAAGATATCTTTACAAATAACACCCTTCTAAAAGTCTATGTAAGTCTCTGTAACAGCAGTCAAAATAAAACATCAAGATAAACACAATTCAGGTTTAAAAAAAAGCCCTTCTTACACTCTTGGATAAAATCAGATTTCTTCTGATCCTGTATAATAAAGTCAGAAACTTCATTCTCTCTTTAACCAGGACAGACGACTTTCATGTATATAGTTTTCATATCATTTATTTAGTTTGTAAATGTCACATGGCCATCACGGACAATGCAGATCCAGACCACCAGAGAGCCCCTGACCCATCATTTAAACTTCTCCTGTTTATTACTCCGTTTCCCCTCTTGACCATGTTCACCTGTTTCATCCTAGTTTAACTCCATTCTGTTTACTGTTTGTTTCCTTTATTCCCTCTGTATTATAGAAATAAAGACCTGTATTTGTATTTGCCTCAAAAAAGGTTTCCTAACCTGTGGCATGATTATAGTTTAGTAAATAAATAAACCAACCAAAGACATTTTCTTCATGTTCTTATTTAGAAGCTATTTATTTTTTAATGAATTTATTTACAGATTAATAAATATACAGTACCACATACTACAGCACTGAGCTCAGTGGAGCAGAACAGAACAGCGCCTCATACAAACACAATCACATAGAAAACTGTACAAATGTACAAACAAAATTCATAAATACATTTTACATATTGTGTGTGGTCCTCATCTCCATCTCCTGGTGTCTCCTAAAGAAACAGGATCAGCTCTGAGCTGAGATTTAATGTAAGCTCAGGTTTTTCTGCTGGATTTTCAGTCCACACAGATTTTTATTCCATAAACATCATCATGTCTTACTCTCTCAGTTCAGCAGAAAGACACACAGTCACACTTTAATAGTGGTTGGAGACTCTTCAGAAGCTGGAGCACGTTTAAAGCCTGAAACACAGATGATGGACAGACAGTTATTTATCAGTTTATCAGTTCAGACTAAAAACAAGCAAAATATTCATCAAATCTCCTTCAAGAATTAGAAAGTGTAAATCTGTTCTCTGAAAACTTCACATCTGCCTCCTTCCTCCTCTCACCAGAGTTCTTCTTCTTCCAGACCATAATTCCAGCAACAACGACAACGAGAACAACGAGAGCCACGAGAACACCAACGATGATAGGCATCAGTCCTCCACCTGTTAAATCAGCACAGAGTCTTTATTATCTGCTGCATCAGGAAATCAGATTTATTGTTTATACTGTATGTGGAGTTGATCAGGACCTTTTGGTACTTCTAGCACTAACTCCTCCTTCAAGCTGCTGTGCTGAATCACGCAGGTGTAGGTGTGTTTCTGCAGATCCTCAGCTGGGACTTTCAGAATGCTTCTCTTCTGAAAGCTTCCATCCTGGTTGGGTAACGTCTCTCTGAGCTCCACGTCCTCGTTCACGTCCTCTCCGTCCTTCCTCCAGGTGATATTCACTGCTTTGGGGAAGAAACCTGTAGCGTTACACACCACCTCTGGAGAAGGCGAGTGTTTCTGGAACACTGATGCTGTAGGAGGATCTGCAGAGACACACAGAGACACACATAAAAATCTGTCAAATTTATACATATATTGTGTAAAAGACACTAGTGTTTGCACGTGTGTGTGTGTGTTACACGGACACAGTATGTCATCATTGTGTAAACAATCACTGTGTGCGTGTTGTAAATAAAAGTCTTAATTGTGTTATTTGTCTGAACATCATCAAAGGGAATGTGCCATAGTAAAGGAGTGTGGTATTAGTGTATGTTTGTTATTAGTCTGTACACAGTCAGTGTGTGTGTGTGTGTCCAACAGCTGCAATTACAGTAACAGAGCAGGTCACACACTTTACCTTTCCTCTCCAAAGTCTCTCTGCCATGAGACACAAACTTCTTTAACTGATCAATACAGTTAGTTTTCAGGTAGTTCTTCCAGTATTGAGCTTCATCTCCTGTAGGATCCCACTGCTTTATAAAGATCACAGCTTTATCATTATCTGCAGTCCAGGTTCCAGTGTTCAGATCCAGACTGATGAAATCTTCTCCATCATAACCGTACTGATCATATCCTCTAGTAGTGCTATCATGGAGCTCACAGCCGTACATCCCCTGAAGTGTGTGAACTCCTACACATACATGCGTGCACACACACACACACACACACACACACACAGAGAGAGAGAGCGTGAGCTCTGTACTGAATTCTGCTTGAATTCTGCTCTCCTCTAAATCAGAGCAAAATAAAAAGCTGGCAGAATAAAAATTGTTTAATTATTGCACTGGAACTTCAGATGTAAATAACAGGACTATCTAAAATGTTGATTCTGGATTATAAATATTTTGTTTATCTTTCTTTCATTAACAGTTTCAATAAATATTCTTGATGATTTAGTAAAATTTATCAAAAAAACCAAACAAACAAACAAAAAAAAACAATTGTGAGACTTTAAGACAATTTCAATTTGCCAGTTATTTTAGGGTGATTCCAGTGTTATGGATGTGACATTTAAACTGGTAATGCATATTCATAGATTTGTGGAACTGACAGGCAAAATGTATTTTTTTCTAAAATATATTTAAGCTCTCAGTGACAGTACATAGCAAAATTTTAAATAAAAGATTTTTTTCTGAAGAGTATTTTGAGGAAAAACAGTGTTATGGATGTGACGTCTCTGAAATACACATATAATCTGTTTGGGAAATTAACATCCAACTTTTGGTGATACCTAAAATTACTTTTGTTTTGTAATTAAAAAAAGTGCTGTGTGAGTCTACTCATTAGGTATTTATTAGCACAAACACTTACCCAACAAAAACAATAATAATAATAATAATAATAATAATGTTGCAAATTAACACCTCTAACACCACTTTTCAGAGAAAAATCATATATGACCATAATAAAGCCTGCTTTATGTTGCATGCAAAAAAAACAAAGAAAAACAGGTCCCTCACACACTTTGGGGATAAAAGTGTAAACACCCAGCAGGAACATTACAACTGAAACAATTAAGTCACTCAGATTTTCATTCTTATTTGAGATCCAAATAAACATCATAAATATCTCCATTTGTTTTGTTAACATTTACCCATGGTTGTGATTATAGCCTAATGACGTTAGGCTGTGTTACATTTCACTGAAACACAGAAAAGAAATGTGCTAACACTGCATGCTACCAGCAGCTGGAACACATATCACAACATTGCACAGAAACATTGGACATTTTTGCATCAACACTATTTGTGTAGCAAATTGTGAAAAGTTGTGGCCATGGAACTCACTGACATTTAATAAGAGGCTTATAAATTTATAGAGCTGGGCTGTTAAAGCAAGCTAACTGTATAGACTGATCTGTCATCCCCTAATCAATTATAAAATTGTCAAATGATAACATTTTGTCTAAACCTTGAGTCTATCATTCCCCCTTCTTCAAACAGTAGAACACAGCCATTTAAAAAACATTGCTTTTTGTATTAACGCACACCTTCTACATGCTGTTAAACACATCAAACATATATAAATTCAATAAGGGCACTTACATATAATAATATATAGACCTTAGTGAATATTTTAAGTATAGTCTAGTTTGTGTGCCCAAATTGTTCTTTTTTTCCTTGACCTTTTCATGGAATAGTTTATTTAGGCAGTTAGGCTTGAGTAGACTAAGGATATGAAGAATATGTAGTGTTAAACAGAGCAGCTCTACTGCAGAGTAGAAAGTGTTCAAACATCTGCATCTCATATTTCATATACTGAACTCTACAAGGATTCACTTTGGTGCTTCAGTAAAGCTTTTATGGAATTGCATTGAGAGGTTTGGGGATTATTTATTTATTTGTAATAATGTCAACTATTAACCATTCATTAATTGGTACAGTTACTTAAACAACAAAAATCTTGTGTGTCCAGAGTACAGTCAGTGTGTGTTACTGATTAAAACTCTGACTTTTACCTTCACTTGAATTCAAGCTCTTCCTTACTGCAGCCACTGTGTCTTGGAATTGGTGCTGACGATCCTTCACACGCTCTGTCTCTCTGTTCCAGTAATCTGGATCATCAGTAAAGAACTTCTGCATCCACTCCGTCTTTGGTATCATCTTCCTGATGTTACTGTCGTAGTACAAACACTGCCCTCCATCCATCAGACCCACAGCAGAGAACTCTGGGAAATGTATTGCTGGTGTGATGGCAGTATAGAGGTACTGCAGAGAGTGTGTGTCTGCAAAAGTTAAAATAGTTTTAGTAACTCAGCACATATAAAGAAAGACTATAAAGTTTAAGAAAATTCAGGATGATGTCACCAGAACCTACTGATTTAAATAAACAAACTTTAATTTATACGTTTCAAATTCAGTTGGTGGCAGTATGACAATGAATTAAAATGAATATAGAGATGTGATTAAACCTCATCACTGACCACACATGTGAACTCAGATGAAGTACAGCAGATTTATCATCATCATAGCAACAGTGTTTAAAATATAGCCAGTTCTGTTGGAATTATGATAATCATTTGACTTCCTGTGTCTAATTGGTGACACTACAAGAGTCAGTTACTCGTGTCATGTGTCTGTGACTCGACATCATTTAAGATACACCAGAACTTTCAAGCACATCACACATACAGGGGAAATATGCCACACTTTCTGTTTAAGTGGTTTGATAGATTAATTGATCACAATGACGCAGCCAGATTAGACTTCGTCACAGTTAAACTATTATAAATGTAAGAAAATGTGCACAAAGAGAACAGCTTAGCGTTAACATCCTATACCCGGCGAGAGCTTTTGGATATCGGTCTACGACACTCCAACAGTTTTATCACTGATCTTCTACTCATCTATGAGATCTCCAGAACACTCAAGGCTATGCACCCTACCCGGCTGGGTGGAAGTGCTCACACAAAGGCGGGGGAAACATGGGCGACTAAGAGCTAAAGCTAACACCACACCGTCTTTACCTAGCATCTTCCTCGCTAATGTGCAGTCTTTGGTGAATAAAATGGACCGAGAAACGACTTTGCATCACCCACAGCAAGAGACTTTCGGACTGTAATGTCATGATCTTCACAGAAACACGGCTACACAGCGGAGTACCCGACAATGCCTTTCTTTGTTCATCACCCCAAAATATTTACCTCTCATCAACCGTGTGAAGCTGTTACGACCCCGAAGTAGGCCTAGGAGAGACTCAGGGTCAGCAACTGGTGGTTTATCAAGCTGACAGTGGGTGAAAGGGTCCAACCGGGTCTAAACAATGACGCACAGTGTAAACTGGCTGAATGGAAAAAAAACAAGGTTTCGCGACACAACCTGTAGTGCTTAATTAGTTTACTGTGCTGTACAACAGAAAACACGTATTTACAATGTTTACAAATTTCACAAACAAGCCAAACACGGGGCTGGACAACAGCGGTGCTGAAGAAAAGAAAACCAAGTAAAACAAAATGATACTTCCCTAACGCTGCTTTATTTTTAATACATCCTGGACTACAAACAAAAGTGAAACCAAAAACCTGCCTATACTGCGCTTCCCTTACAAACTTAAATACAGGGGGTGGCCCCGCCCCTTTCCTAAGGTGTCTAGACAGTGTGACGTCCTACGTGTTGCACAGTGTATGAGCGCGCTCTTTCTTACCTGTCCGAGCCCCGTCAGCACAACACTACACAAACACACACAGCTGTACATACACCTCAATACACCAAGTATTTAGACAGACAAACAAACCACGCGATTGCACACACAAGCAGAAACAAAACGCCGCGCCCGATGCGGTGTCAGTGTCTCGCTTTTATAGCCTGACTCTTCTTCCGGTTAATCTTCCGGGGCGGCGATAGCGCGACTCGGCTCCTCCCGTCAGCGGCAGGTATATGGCATGCGGCCAACTGCATCACGTTCCTCCCAATCGGTTACGCTGTAAACAAAGCCATCATAATAACCGAAAATACATGTCGTGGCACGTAACACGCCCCTCCTCAAAAAAAAATTATCCTACTAGGATATTTTACACTCTAGAAAGAGCATCAGCTATTTTATTTTCAACACCCTTCTTGTGTCTCATCTCCAAATTGTATTCTTGGATAACCAGAAACCACCTCATTAGCCGTTGATTGTGGTTGTATATCCTAGATAAAAACACAAGGGGATTATGATCTGTGTACACAACTACAGGCCATAGGCTTGAGCCTACGTACACCTCAAAGCCAGAAGTAACGCCAGTGCTTCTCTCTCAATTGTAGAATATTTTACCTGATGTTTACTTAACTTACGTGAGTAGTAGCAGACTGGATGATTTACTTCATTTTTACCTTCCTGAAGTAACACTGCGCCGATCCCCACACCACTCGCATCAATTTCCAACTTAAAAGGTTTAACAAAGTCAGGGGCAGCTAGAACCGGAGCAGAACACAACAAAGCTTTCACATTATTAAAAGCAAGTTGACAATCATGAGACCACCTGAAGGTAGCAGCAGGGCTCAGCAATGAAGTTAGAGGTTCTGCAACAGAAGAAAAGTTTTTGCAAAACCCGCGGTAATAGCCAACCATTCCTAAAAATCTACGCAATTCACGTCGGGTTGTGGGCACAGGAAAATCAATAATGGCCTTAATTTTAGCTTGCAGTGGACAAACAATTCCATGACCAACCCTCATCCCAAGATAAACCACAGTAGCTTGTGCAAATTCACATTTTGCCAAGTTTAGTGTCAAATTAGCCTCTTTTAACTTGGTAAACACAGTTCGAAGAGACTTCACATAACTTTGCCAATCACAAGAATGTATGACCAAATCATCCAAATAGGCTATGCAATTTGGTACACCAGCAAGAACTGTATTAACAAGTCTTTGGAACGTAGCAGGTGAGTTTTTCAACCCAAAAGGCATCACTGTATACTGTAAAAAAGCATCTGGTGTCACAAACGCAGACAGCTCTGAAGCCCTTGGGGTTAGTGGGACCTGCCAGTATCCTTTAAGAAGATCCAACTTGTAACAAAACTGGCCTTACCTACCGTATCAATGCAGTCGTCAATTCGCGGCAGAGGAAATGAATCAGTCACAGTTATGGCATTGAGTTTTCTATAGTCTGTACAGAGTCTAAAAGTACCATCAGGTTTTGGCACCAACACACATGGTGAGCTCCACGGACTACAGCTAGGGACTGCTAAGCCATGTTCCAACAAGTATTCCGCTTCCTTACGCAAGATTTCACGTTTGGTGGAATTGAGACGATAAGGATGTTGTTTTAATGGTGTATCCTTTATCACTTTAATGTCATGTTGTAAGACAGATGTCTGTGTGGGCACGTCACTAAATATGGAGGGAAACTCCTTAATTAAAGCCACAATATCTCTACGCTGAAGGTCAGGTAAATGAGCAACCAGCGAGAGACTATCAGACTCAAAAGTTTTTAAAATCTGGGAGTTCATGAGTCTAGCCCCCAACTGGGTTGAAGACTGCTTAACTAAGTGCTCATCAGACTCCCAAGACGTAGCAATAGACACTACTGCTACAGCAGCTTTCTGTCCACCTTGCACAAGTTCAGGAACCGGAAGACCCTCCACAGGCATTTCTCGATCTAGAAATGGCTTCAACATATTTATATGACACACTCGACTCTTACGTTTCCGATCTGGCATATCAATGACAATCAGTTTGACTTAACTTCTCCTTGATTATATACGGCCCTAGAAACTTTGAAGACAGTGCAGACCCAAGAATGGGTAAAAGAACCAGCACTTTGTCACCCGCTTTAAATTCACGGGACACTGATCTTTGGTAAAACACCGCTTCATCTTAGCCTGCGACTTATGTAGCATTTTCTTTGCTAGCTGACAAGCTCTGTGCCACCGTTCACGAAAAGCACTGGTATAATCCAAAACATTCTTGCGTGGCTCTACTTTATTAGACATGAATGTCTCTTTTAATACCTTCAACGGGCCTCTTACAGAATGTCCAAAAACTAGTTCCGCTGGACTGAACCCCAAAGATTCCTGAACTGCCTCTCGAGCAGCAAACAAAACCAACGGCACACCCTCGTCCCAGTCTTTTCCACTGTCCATGCAAAACTTCCTCAACATAGATTTTAAGGACTGATGAAATCGTTCTAATGCGCCTTGTGACTCTGGATGGTACGGACTTGACATTTGATGTTGTACCCCTAGCATTTGAATGATCTGTGAAAACAAAGTGGACGTAAAGTTAGTTCCTCTGTCTGTCTGCACTACCCTTGGAAGGCCAAATGTAGTAAAGAACTTTGTAAGTGCTTTAACTACAGTCTGTGCTGTAATTCGGCATAGTGGAATTGCCTCTGGAAATCTTGTAGCAGTACACATAGTGAGTAAAAACTGATTTCCTGCTTTTGTTTTGGGCAAAGGACCTACACAGTCAACCAACACCTTTTCGAAAGGTTCTCCCATCACAGGAATAGGGTGCAAGGGAGCAGGAGGAATCACCTGGTTTGGTTTTCCTACCTTCTGACATGTCTCACATAAAGCACAATACTTAACTACGTCTTGGCGTAGCTGTGGCCAGAAAAAATGTTTCAACACTCGGTTGTATGTCTTGGTAACCCCCAAATGTCCAGACCAGGGATGATCATGGGCTACACTCAAAACCAAGTGTCCATACTTTAAAGGAACCACAATCTGAAAAACAGCATCTTTAGTTTCATCTACTCTAGAAGTCCACTTGCGCATCAACAAACTGTCATCTAGAAAGAAAGCCACTTGTTTCTTGTCCACATCATTAATGTCAGGTATCGCAGTAAAGAAGGAGTGTAAACTTTCATCACAATGTTGTTCCGAAATTAATTCATTTCTAGTAACACTTTTACTAGACAAGGGGCCTGTAAGCAGCTGGGTTTTAACATCTGGCTGAACTAATTCCCCAGAGTTTTCTTGTGTGAAAAATGAGTCAGAAAGATCCAAAACATCACCAGAATATTTTGCTTGGGACCGTGTTACCACACATGAAGAAAAAACCTCTGGAGTTTCTCTGCCAGATCATCAGATTGGCAATCAGCACAAACCTCAGACACTTCCACTACTGGAACAACTTTCCCACCGGCTAGGTCATTACCTAGAATAAAATCTACACCAGTAACTGGTAAAACCGGCCGAACTCCAACTTTAACAGTACCAGTCACAACACTTTGGTTACGCTGTAAACAAAGCCATCATAATAACCGAAAATACGTGTCGTGGCACGTAACAGAAGCCATCAGAAAGGACCATCAAAGTGTGGCCAGGGGGGCAAACTCTGTACTTCAGGACAGGTTTCAGCACACAGACTGGAGTATGTTTGCCTCTGAGGCTACCTGTGGCACTCATACTGACATTAAATAAATGAAATAAATTGCATTTATTTGTCACATATACATTACAGCACAGTGAAATTCTTTTCTTCGCATATCCCATCGTTGGAGGTTGGGGTCAGAGCACATGGGTTGAGAGAGCAGAGCAGAGCAGAGCAGAGCAGAGAGGGTTAAGGGCCTTGCTCAAGGGCCCAACAGTGGCAACTTGGCAGTGCTAGGGCTTGAACCCACGATCTTCATTAACACATACACTTCTTCTGTATTTGACTACACCACTATTGACAGTGTTACCATGGAGATACAGCTCACCATGTACTCTAATCAGAAGCCATGGATGAACAAGGAGGTGCAGCTCCTGCTGAAGGCCTGCAACACTGCCTTCAGATCAGGTGACACACAGGCCTACAGCACTTCCAGGGCAAAGCTAATTAGGGGCATCAAAAAGGCCAAATACTGCTACAAGCTTAAGGTGGAGAAACAAAACCCTTAAGTGAATGACTACTGCCCCTGTAGCACTCACACCTATTGTCATGAAGTGCTTCCTGGCACACCTCAAGAAATGCCTTCCCCCACACTGGACCCACACCAACCGCAGCAATAGGAGCACAGAGGATGCAGTCTCCACAGTGCACACTCTTTAAATGTATATCTTTTACTTTGTTGGGGACACAGAATTTATAAGGTAAGAGGCATGCTTTTTTCCAAATAATCTTGTTCATTAAAGAATTAAACAAATTTTCCTCTCTGAGTAATTCTTTTCCCTGACTGAAACAAATTTGTTAATCATTTTATTACTACATTTAGGTTCATAAATACACTTGTCATTAACCAAAAAATTTGGCTCCCTTTTTACAGTCACTTCAAACGATAGATGACATTTCATTAAGTGAACAAGACCGGCTGGTATAGCTTTAACAATTGTAAGAAATTCCTTATGAACAACAGGGAAATTGTATTTAAACATGAAATCACAATAAGAATAAAATTTCTCTTGTGGATCTAGTATATCACAAAGATTATCTTTTTCATGTCAATTCTTAAGAAAAATCGACTTGATCTTTACTAAAATACTCTCGTTGTTCAATAGCTTCACTTTATGCGGGGAAAACAAAGTTTCAATGCCAAAAGTGCCTGTTCATGTTCTGTTCAAGTTTTAGAAGGGGAAAATTTACAAGTTAACAAAAATTTAAGACCTCCCAGGTTTTTATAGATATTGTGATTGATAAAGGACCAAATAGAATCTGGTGAATTGACACACTTCCTAACCCAATTTACCTTTAAAGTGTAATTAATGTCAAAAGAATCAAGCATGTCAAAACCTCCATCAGCTTTCTTACCACAGAGAACTTTTCTTCAAATGTTGATGTTTGCTTTTCCAAAAAAAGTTAAACAATAAACTATTAATATGTTTACCTTTATTGTCATGAACAAATAATGAGCAAGATGGGTATATAAAATTAGACAGACCTTCGGCTTTTATTAAAATAACTCTACTAAGAAAGAATAAATCTCTTCGAAGCAAATTGTTAAAAATTAGTTTTGCTTTTTTAATTTTAGGAAGAAAATTCATTTCTTGCCTAAGAGATTTTCTTGGAAATATAGATGCTGAGATATTTCACATTATCTTTAATAGGTATATTATTCATGGAGGTTTTGCGGTTATCAAATAAACAAAGAATTTCACATTTAGGGATATTTAACTTTAAACCAGAAGCCTCCGAAAAGGTGGTAATGCAAGAACTTCTGCAATCTGATTTAAGTTTTCTAAAAACAGGGTTGTATCGTCTGCAAGTTGTGAAATTCTAATCTCACGATCAAAGATGGTCAACTCTTTGATATCAGGATTATTTCTAATATTTAAAGATTGTAATTCCACAACTAGTAAGAACAGAAAGGGGGAAATTCCACAACTTTGTCCAACTCCCCTGTTAATAGAAAATCTATTAGAAGTATCAAATTACAAGATTACTGATCTATTAATATCCTTATATATAATTTTAACCGGCGGCACAGTGGCTTAGTGGTTAGCACGTTCTCCTCACTGTGTGTGGAGTTTGCATGTTCTCCCCGTGCTTGGTGGGTTTCCTCCCACAGTCCAAAGACATGCTTCTAGGCTGATTGGAGTCTCTAAATTGTCTGTAGTGTGTAATTGCATTAGTGAATGAGTGTGTGTGTGTGTGTGTGCCCTGCGATGAGTTGGCTCTCCGTCCAGGGTGTATCCTGCTGTAACGGGCATGCCGACCCCAGCAGCACTTCCTCGCTCTCATTCCCCTGATTATTGATCACGCCACCTGCACCTAATTTCCCGGCACCTATTTAAAGCCCTCACTCGCTAGCATCAGCGGCGAGTATTAAGACTGTTAGGCTTATGTGCCGTAAGCATTTCGCAACGTCTGTGATACTTTACGTTTTGCCTATGTTTTGCCCGTCTTCCACTCATCACCTCACCGAATATGATTTTGTTAATAATGAAGACGGCGTTCATCACACTATCTGGACACTACGAGTACCGCGTCATGCCATATGGACTCTCCAATGCCCCGGTGGTGTTTCAAAATTTCATGAATGAAATTTTCCGGGACATGCTCCACCGGTTCGTTATCTGGATGGATCAGTCTAAAGTGGAAGCGGTGACGAACTGGCCGCAACCCCAAACTATCAAGGATCTTCAACGCTTCCTGGGGTTCATGAACTTTTACCGCTGTTTCATTGCAGGCTACAGCAAACACACCGCGCCCCTCACCTCACTGTTGCGCAATCAGCCTAAAGCGCTACGCTGGGCGACTACCACGGTCGAAGCCTTCCAGAATCTGAAAGCCGCCTTCTGCTCTGCACCTACCCTGCTGCATTCCGATCCCAGCCGACCTTTCGTGGTGGAGGTAGATGCTACGACTGTAGAAGTAGTCCCAACGGGGAGGTGAGCCCCTGGCACTCCATCCGTGTGCTTTCTTTTCCAAAAAGCTAACCCTGGCGGAGCAAAATTATGACATCGGCAACCGAGAGTTACTAGCCATCAAGCTGGCTTTGGAGGAGTGGCGGCACTGGTTGGACGGAGCTGTCCATCTCTTCGAAATAATCACTGACCACAAGAACCTCCAGTACCTCAGGGAAGCTAAATGGCTGAACCCCAGACAAGCTCGCTGGGCGCTATTTTTTACTCGCTTCCGGTTCACGGTCACCTACTGTCCCGAGCATAAGAACACAAAAGCGGACGCACTTTCCCAGATGCATGCACCAGATCCCCTACCGAAAGAATGCGAGCCCATCCTCCCTCCAAATCTCTTTGTCTGTCCTCTCCTCTGGGCTATTGACGAGGACATCCGTGCTGCCACTACAGAAGAGCTTGCTCTGCCAGGAGGTCCAGAAGGGAAAATCTATGTTCCAACTTCGCTGCGCCTCACCCTTCTGGACTCAGTACACTCATCTCCGGGCTCCGGACATCCGGCAGGCAACGAACCCTCTCACTCACCCGAGAGAAGTATTGGCCAAACATGACAAAGGAAGTGCTCCAACTTGTGAAAGGATGTCCCGTCTGCGCCATTATTTCCACACCACGTCGCCTGCCGGAGGGTAAGCTCATGCCGCTTCCAATTCCCCACTGGCCCTGGTCCCACCTGGGGATCGACTTGGCAACCAATCTGCCCACATCAGATGGCTTCACCACCATTCTCGTCATGGTCGATCGGTTCTCGAAAGCGTGCAAACTGATACCCCTCAAGGGCCTGCCCACGGCCATGGAGACGGCTGAGGCTCTCTTTGACCTTGTCTTCAGACACTTTGGCATCCCTGAAGACATCTTGTCTGACAGAGGGCCCCAGTTCGTGTCCCGAGTATGGCATGGGTTCTTTAAACAGCTGGGTGTATCAGTGATCCTGTCTTCTGGATATCATCCACATTCTAATGGCCAGACGGAGCGCAAAGTGCAAGAAGTGGGGCGCTATCTTCGAGCATACTGCTGTGACCACCAGCACAAATGGAGCAAATATCTTCCCTGGGCCGAGTATGCACAGAACTCGCTACGTCAAGAAGCCACAGGACTCACTCCATTGGTTCAGAGAGAGTGCGAGGGTTTAGGAGTCGGCACCGACGAGAAACACCACACTATCAGCTGGGAGATCGAGTCTGGCTCTGCTCACGAGACCGCCACCTAAAGCTGCCCTGTAAAAAGCTTAGCCCTCGATACATAGGTCCCTTCACCATCCGGTGGCCCATCAATGAAGTGTAACGGGCATGCACCCAATTTCCCGGCACCTATTTAAAGCCCTCACTCGCCAGCGTCAGCAGCGAGTATTAAGATTGTTAGGCTTATGTGCCGTAAGCATTTCTCAACGTCTGTGATACTTTACGTTTTGCCTGCCTGCCTGCCTGTCTTAAGTTTAACCTGCCTGCCTATAGTACCTTTTGCCTGATTTACGTTTTGCCTTCTGCCTGCCTGGAATTATTAAAGTGGCATTCGCTTCTCTCTCTGCCTCTTGAGTCATCTTGTTACACCTGCCTTGATGCTCGATGACACCTGACCTTGATGCCCAGGCTCCCCGTGACCCGATGATAGTTCGGATAAGCAACAGACAATGGAATGGAATCATATTAACCATTTTTAATTTCTCTCCAAAACCAAACAACTCTAGAGTAGAAAATAAAAATTTATGTTCGATGGTATAGAATGCTTTGTAAAAATCTAGAAACAGAATGATTGCATTAAAGTTTGTAGGATAACATAATTAATATAATTAATTAATATAATTTGCATGATCTATGAGATCAAAAATTAGCCTGATATTACAACTTATATGTCATTTAGGCATAAAACCAGGTTGGGTTTCATTGCTTATATCCAATAAGCCTGTTTTTAATCTTTTTGCATGTGCTAATGATAGAATAATCTAAATTTAGTAAAGTGATTGGGCTCCATTTGTTATAGGAGAGAAGGTCTTTACCTTGTTTTGGTATCAATGTAATAAGGACTTGTTTTAAAGAAGTGCATAATTTTTCATGAAGAATACATCCATTGTACATTCTAAGTAATGGACTCTTAATAGATTACCAAAAGTATGCATAAAACTCAATAATTAGGCCATTTGTGCCTGGGGATTTACCCTTCTTCATAGACTACACTGCTTTGGTAAGTTCGTCTTAAGAAAGGTCATTTTCACAAACCACTTTAAACTCATTTGAAATTACTGGAGTGAGAGATTTGATTTTTTTGTATAAAGGATCTTGCATAGTTTTCGTAATAATTTGAGCAATATAATTTGTTTAAAAAAAGAGTATACATATTTATTCATTTGACAGGGGTTTTTGATTATGATATTATCAATTTTTAATGCTGCTAGACGATTTCTTTTCATATTTCTATTTTCCAGAACAAAACAATAACTGGTGTTTTTCTCTCCCATTTCCAACCATTTAGCCCTTGATCTTATAAATGCACATTTAACTAAATCTAAATAGTGATCATCTATTTCGTTTCACAATTTAAATAAATAGGATTCCTTCTCTGTATTAAGAGTTTCTTTAGATTTGTCAAGCTCTCTGAGAATATCTTGACATCTTTTAGAATTAGCCACTTTAGGTTCTTTGCCTCAAAGCATAGCTAATTGTCTAAATTTGAATTTAAAAAATTCTTTGGATAAAAATCATAGACTCGTCTTCCAAAATAGAAACAGTTTTTTAACAGGTTCTACAAAATTTGCATCTGAGAGTAACTTATTATTAAATTTCCAACAACTGCAGATTGCAAATTGTAGTTGTAAACTACAGCTGTCTGTATTTTCAATTAAAGATATTGAGGTGAATCTATGATCTGATAAAGGTGAGTAACCGATCGACGTGTCTGAGACAAACTGAACTGCATTATTAGATAAGAAAAATCAATTTGTGACTTACGTGTAAGAGCATTATTTGTCCATGTAAATTCCTTATCGTGTGAATGTTAAAAAAAACGGCAAACATCAGTAACCTGTAACTTATCAACAAGCAACTCAAAAACTTTAGATGTACTGTTCTTTGGAGGGAATCTATCTAAGGACTCATAAGGGGCTTCACTGAAGTCACATCCAGTCAATAAATAAGCACCTGTGTATTTTCTTTTTAGGTCTAGTAATATCAGGCTAGGTTTTTCAAACATTTATAAATTTAAAGAGTTATTATTATGTCCATAAACATTGCAAATGATCGATGTCGTATTGTCTATATTTAAGATTATTATAATCCATCTCCCTTCACCTGAATATAGAGTTTCCACTACATCTCCCTTCAATATATTTAAGAAAACAGCGACCCCTACAGACCCCCCACTGCGGTTTTTCTAAAATCTTACATCGTTATCACAAGAATGTGTTTCTTGAAATAAAATCATTTGAGCCTCCCTGTGTTTAATGAAAATATAAAGTGTCTTCCTTTTATCCAATTTCCTTAAACCTCTAACATTCAGAGAGATCATATCTACTGTACCAAAATTAAAAACTGACAACCAAGAAAAAAGAAAACGAAAGAAAAAGCAAAAAAACATAAACAATAAACAAGACCTCCTAAATTAGACTAAGGCACTTGTTACAATAAGAACTTGGACTGAATTTGTAATCATCGTGTAAAAACCTACAGTGACGCAGATCCTATAAACACCCGTTTTTAACAAGCTTCCGTATTTTAGCGACCTATTTTGCTGAGATTTATTCTTATTTTGCGCAGTTTATAGTCAGTCACTATTACAGGAAATAACTTTCTATAAAATGATAGTTTACGTCTGTAACTCACCTGCTGATGAAGGATGAACAGAAAACGTGAGAAATAGCAGGACTTTGAACACAGTGCTACTGTCCTCCATCTTACAGTGTAGACTTTAAACAAAAATAACGTAAACAAGTCCATAAATAAAATCTGGTAAACTCCTTTATATAGTCGATAACACACCGGAGTAAATTCCCCACAGCGTTTACCACGAGACTCCAAAACAGCAGCAGCGAAAAAACTTTAGATCAAATTCAGACTTTCACTTTGACACCGAGGCTTCCGTCTCTTATCATAATATTATGCGGAGCTTTCGAGTCACATGATTGTGATTGTTGATCTGATTGGTTGATTCAGTGGGCGGTGACTGGTTTGTTTTTAGAGGTGGAGCTTTAAATCCAGCGAGGTTAAAAGATTGGAACGGAAATGACGTATTATTGCTGGCTAGTGTTGTAGGAGGTGTGTGGTGGTGTGTAGAGTATTATTACAGACAATTTATTAATGAAATCATCCAGAAAAAGATCTCAAACTCTGCAATACCATGAACTATTGCTCCCAAATAAGATAAATCCCATATAATTATTCAAATGTATGTATTGCCATCATTATACACTGTAAGAGGAAGCCAGTCATTATTAGGATATGTAACACATTCAAATGATTATTATTAATATAAATTTGTACAGATGCACTGCTGGCTCTGTCCTCAGCAGCTGATGTAAACGCAGGAGGTTCAAATTGTAAAATAAAGATTTGTGAAGCATTAAATGTTTCGATTGTATTGAAAAAGGCTTCATGACTCCAAGCTTAGATTAACACTACATGCTAGTGGCTTCTGCTGGTCAGATATATTAGCAGCTTCACTGAGTTGCTAACGTAGGGATTTATTAGCATTTTTATTTTACAAATAAATAAATATACTGTATTCGTATGACTCATGGATAAAAGTGCTTGTGTGAAACACACACAGGTTGTTATTTACTAAAAAACGATATTATATCAAATGTTAAATCACATAAATACAGACTCAATTTGAAATAATTTATTTCACCATCAATTCTTCAAACCCAAATAAGAGGAATTCTAAGGAATAATAATACAGCAGATTTCTACCACTGTAATAATGATTAATTATAACTAATGGACATGTTCTCCTAATCATAATAATACATAATAATACATTTATATTATTTCATTTTAATTTCACATTAAATAATAAAATGAAGATAAGACACATTTTCAAAACTGTCCTAATTTAATGACACATTAACGTCTCAATCTCAGTGAAAACTAAATCCAGAAATGAACCAAACCATTTCAGGCTCCAGAGATTCCACTTGAAACAAGTGGATTAGTAAATATTTTTTATTGAAAGACTAGATTCATCCTGTAGATATTATACTGGATCATATCATATTAGATTAGATCCAATGCGACTCAGTTCTGTAACTGTGATGGTATAAAACCTACAGTTACTTTTCGGGCCATCAGGAATATCAGTGTCATATGAAGTAAACAGTAAATGATCTGTGAAATTATGTTCACACATTCCTATGGCCCACTGAAGAATATACAACATGAAGATCCTCTTTAACATCATGTCTCTTGTTCCTCTTGGTTTTCTTCTTAGAGAACTGAAGTGCAGCGTAATTCACAGAGTCCGAGTCAGAAACCTGCAGGAACACAGAAGATAAACAGAGACGATAAAATAAACAAGAAGTCTATAAATAATTTCAGTTTAATACTTCTGTCAGTGGAGTTATTAATGAAAAAAAAACTCTATAACTAATAAACAGACAAATATATTTGTATGTAAATAATGAACCTAATATTTAAATAGCTGAATTTTATTTATTTATTTATTTATTTATTTATTTATTTATTTATTTATTTATTTAATGAACAGTACTAAGGAGGTCCTGGGAAATTTATTTTAAAGTTTAAAAATGTAAGCAATGTTTGAGAAACCCTTTTTTTTTTATTGATTTGTAACTTTAAAACTGCTTTAAATAATGATACATTTTAAATAAATACATTTTCATTAATACAGTTCTGAACTGATTTTAAGTATGAATTTATTAGGAAATGTGTGAAAGGTATAGAGTTTTGCTGATGTGCATTATTATTATTATTGTAACATCTCAGCTGGCGTCCGAACACCAGAGGGAGGGAGGGAGGGAACATCGATCTATAATCGACACCTGCTGCTTCTCCGCTTCACCAGCAGGTGGTGCAAGCGAGTTTGATGAGATAATAACAACAGGTAGACCGAGGCTATCACATCACTCTCAGGGATTTGCCAAAATGGACCAAGATGTAAGTACTGTACCTTAAGCCATTGAAGACACCAAAGCATTGTTTATGTGTATATTTGTTTTTATAAGTAGTTATTATTAACGTATTTCTTTAACAATAAATGGGAACATTGCTTACAAAAATTAACCATGTTTTTTGGTGGTAAAAGTGTAGTAACCATATTTTTTGGGTGCATTGATTACAATTGGAAAAAACACAGTTTTACTATGGTAACAATGTTTAACAATTGTTTTTGAAAACCAGGGTAATTTATTGGTAACAATGGTTTTATTACAGTAACCATGTTTTTTTCCAACTGAAGGAAAACCATGTTTTTTTTTGGTTTTAAACCATTGTTAATTTTCGTAAGCAATGTTCCCATTTGTTGTTAATAGAGATACCGGGGAGGAGGGGCCTGAACCCATGCAGGTGGGACGAACCTGCGTGTCAGAAAAGGAGCATCCACTCCGAGTCCAGCAGCGACTCTGTTTCTACTGTGGTGAGCCCGGCCACCAAGTGTACACATGCCCTGAAAAGCCATCCGTGTCCAAGGTAGGGGGAAATGTTTTCGTCTCTAGTCTATCCATTCCAGCCCAGATACATTACACTCATGGGTTTTTTTCTGTCTCAGCATTAGTAGACTCAGGAGCAGCTACAACTTCACACTATACACTGTGCCACCCCTTTACAAGTAACTGCCATAAATAATCAACCCATTAGTGAAGGATATATTTCTCGCCAGACTAAACCACTCACACTCCAGGTTGGACTTTTTCACCATGAATCTCTCACCTTCTATGTTTTCTCTTCACCATCTAACCCTATCATTCTGGGCTTCCCATGGTTACAACTTCAGAATCCCCAAATATCATGGAAGGAGGGAGAATTACTACTTTGTTCAGTCCAGACAAGACAAACCCTTGAGTCTGCCTCTCATCCCTGCCTCCATCTATCATTCTGGTCCCAATTCAGTGGAATCTCCTGGAGGAAACTCTGCCTCCCGACCATGGTCCGTACCAGAGTCTTGCAATGGGTTCACGAAGCCCCCAGCTCAGATCACCCTGGTATTCGCAAAACTTGTTAGCTAGTACAAAACCATTTCTGGTGGCCTACTCTACCCCACAATGTTGAGGATTGCATCAAGTCATGTCCCACATGTGCTCAAACCCGTACCAGCCGTCGGTTTCCGGAGGGCCTTCTTGAACCCCTACCGATTCCCCAACGACCTTGGTCACACATTTCCATAGACTTCCTGACTGACCTACCTGATTCCAAGGGGTTCACCACCATCCTGGTGACCGATTCTCCAAAGCCAGCAGACTAATTCCCTTTGTGTGTTTACCCACCGCCATGGAAACTGCTAATGCCTTGTTTAACCACATGTTCAGGACTTATGGCCTTCTGCAAGATATTGTGTCTGACTGGGGGCCTCAGTTCACCTATCTCATCTGGAGGGCCTTCTGCAACCAACTGGGCATCAACATCAGCCTGAGCTCAGGATACCATCCTCAAACCAATGGCCAAGCAGAACGTCTGAACCAGGAGATCAGAAGGTTCCTCCGTTCATCCTGTAGCCGTGAACAGCATTGCTGGAGTGAGTTCCTCCCCTGGGCCTAATATGCCCAGAATTCACTGGTGTCGTAGAACACCTGGTGGTAGTCATAGAGGGGGTGGGGGGTGGTTGGGGTTTATAACATCTCAGCTGGCATCCGAACACCAGAGAGAGCCCTCTCCCGAGTTTTGGATGGCAGTCATGAAGAACACTTCCGGAAGTATCTAATACTTAAGTAGTGTGCACACTGCTTTCTACTAGAAGTATCATTTCTAGTCAAACATACCAAGCCTTGCATTGCCATTGTCGTGTTGGATTATTGTGTAATGCCCTTTGCCTGCCTATTTCCACATTTTGAGTCTTGTTTTGTGTTTATCAGATTTGTTTGCCTCAGTGTTTGTTTTCCCAGTTTTGACCCTTTCGCTTTGCTTTCTGACGTATCCGCTTGCTGCTTTTGTTAATAAATTGCATATGGACCTCATTCGCCTCCAGTGTGTCCTTATTATTATTATTATTATTATTATTATTATTATTATTATTATTATAAAAATTATACTAAATATGCTGAATATCCAGCTTCTGTAAGTTATGTGTTTTTGTTTTAAAATAAGAGTTTTTATTGGCTATTAGGACAAATAAACACCCCAGATTTACTGATTTGAGTTTAGTCAGTGTGAATCATTCTGGAGGTCAGTGTGTGTGTGTGTGTGTGTTTAAATTATTCTCACATTTACCTCATTAACTTCTGCTTTATCTTGAGCACCTAATGCAACACAAAACAAATATTATTATTATTATTATTATTATTATTATTATTATTATTATTATTATTATTATTATTATTATTATTATTAGAGGAGTATATATTTTTACCTCTGTGTGTTTTTCTGTGTTTCAGTATGATGAAGATCAGGACAGTGAGAAGAAACACAATCACTGCACCAAACACCACAATCAGCATGAAGAACACAGCAGGAGACACTGAACCTGGGAGACAAACTATAAAGAAAGTGTTTTAATCATTAAACCTGCATCAGATTTTAATATAAAGTGTACAGAAGCTTTTCAGAGAAACAACAAACCTGTTTCTTTGTCCAAGTTCTCAGGAAATGTTTTATTTATGCCTGAAATAAGAAACATTAATTTTAGAACCTAAATCATTTGTCAACTTTTACTGAAACTCTTCACTCTATAAATTTACCTTTCACTTGTAAATAGGTGGAGTTTCTAAATCTAACTTGCTCCAGGTGTGTGAAGCTGCAGTAATAGAGTCCTGTATCAGAGACGTTTACTGCAGTGATTGTGAGAGACGTTTTACTGCCATGAACAGACATCACTATTCTCTCACTCTCACTAAAGAAGTAACACGTCTCTGATGGAGCTGATGTCCTAAACTGTTTACACCCAAGAAGAAGTGGAACTGAATCACTCGTGTGTTTAAACCAGAAGATGAAAGATGTTTCACTCAGATCATGTTGGCACCAAATAGTGACGTTATCTCCAGCTTCTGCCTCCAAAGTTAAAGAGCTCAGAGTCTCTGAGAGCAAACCTGCAACACAGAAAACACTCCACATTTTAACACCATCACAGACTTAAACATACATAAATACATACATAAATCTAAATCAATCATTCACTTGCACACAGTTTTAGAAGGAACCCGGCAGGTAGGTTGTTCCAATCTTTTATGGATGTAGATTGCCTTAAATCCCTCTGTCTCTTCATGTAATCCCAGACAGACTGGATGAGTTGAGATCAGGACTCTGTGGAGGTCAAACCATCACTTCCAGGACTTCTTGATCTTCTCTGTGTTGAAGAAGTTCTTAATGACATTGGATATACACTATATTGCCAAAAGTATTCGCTCACCTGCCTTGACTCGCATATGAACTTAAGTGACATCCCATTCCTAATCCATAGGGTTCAATATGACGTCGGTCCACCCTTTGCAGCTATAACAGCTTCAACTCTTCTGGGAAGGCTGTCCACAAGGTTTAGGAGTGTGTTTATGGGAATTTTTGACCATTCTTCCAGAAGCGCATTTGTGAGGTCACACACTGATGTTGGACGAGAAGGCCTGGCTCTCAGTCTCCGCTCTAATTCATCCCAAAGGTGTTCTATCGGGTTGAGGTCAGGACTCTGTGCAGGCCAGTCAAGTTCCTCCACACCAGACTCTGTCATCCATGTCTTTATGGACCTTGCTTTGGTCACTGGTGCACAGTCATGTTGGAAGAGGAAGGGGCCAGCTCCAAACTGTTCCCACAAAGTTGGGAGCATGGAATTGTCCAAAATGTCTTGGTATGCTGAAGCATTCAGAGTTCCTTTCACTGGAACTAAGGGGCCAAGCCCAGCTCCTGAAAAACAACCCCACACCATAATCCCCCCTCCACCAAACTTTACACTTGGCACAATGCAGTCAGACAAGTACCGTTCTCCTGGCAACCGCCAAACCCAGACTCGTCCATCAGATTGCCAGATGGAGAAGCGTGATTCGTCACTCCAGAGAACGCGTCTCCACTGCTCTAGAGTCCAGTGGCGGCGTGCTTTACACCACTGCATCCGACACTTTGCATTGCACTTGGTGATGTATGGCTTGGATGCAGCTGCTCGGCCATGGAAACCCATTCCATGAAGCTCTCTGCGCACTGTTCTTGAGCTAATCTGAAGGCCACATGAAGTTTGGAGGTCTGTAGCGATTGACTCTGTGGAAAGTTGGCAACCTCTTCGCACTATGCGCCTCAGCATCCGCTGACCCCGCTCCGTCAGTTTACGTGGCCTACCACTTCGTGGCTGAGTTGCTGTCGTTCCCAAACACTTCCACGTTCTTATAATACAGCTGACAGTTGACTGTGGAATATTTAGGAGCGAGGAAATTTCACGACTGGATTTGTTGCACAGGTGGCATCCTATCACAGTTCCACGCTGGAATTCACTGAGCTCCTGAGAGCGACCCATTCTTTCACAAATGTTTGTAAAAACAGTCTGCATGCCTAGGTGCTTGATTTTATACACCTGTGGCCATGGAAGTGATTGGAACACCTGATTCTGATTATTTGGATGGGTGAGCGAATACTTTTGGCAATATAGTGTATGTTTGAGGTTGTTTTACTGCTGCAGAATAGATTGGGGCCAAACAGACATCTCCCTGATGATATTACATGATGGTGAAGTATCTGCCTGTATTTCTCAGCACTGAGAACACCAT
Organism: Hemibagrus wyckioides; assembly: GCF_019097595.1. NCBI lineage: Eukaryota > Metazoa > Chordata > Actinopteri > Siluriformes > Bagridae > Hemibagrus > Hemibagrus wyckioides. The sequence continues at coordinate 18,546,746 of NC_080731.1, forward strand.
TAATCCTGACCAAAACTTCAACTCTATTTGCAGAAAAAGAGCCCTAAACCTACACGATACCTCCACCATGCTTCACTGTTGCCTGCAGACAATTATTATTGTACAGCTCTCTAAATAAATAAATAAATAAAAAATAAGCATAATAGAAGGTAACTCCAAGAAGGAAAGATCTTACCCTACACTGACCCAAGCTAGCAAAGAGAATTAATCATAAAAAAAATTAAAGAAAAGTTTCTAGCTAACTCAGAATAAAGAAACAGCCACACTGACACAGACTGGATTCAGAAGAGAATTGCTTATTAGCATTAAAACAAGACAACAAACAAACCAGTTGGTATGAGGGATACAAGTCGCATGATCGTCCAGCTTGCACTGAAGTCCCGCTGGTTACAGTGTCATTATATAAATCACATGCAGGTTCCCCGTCCAATCAGATTTTAACACGTTTCCCCTTTGGCCTTGTTTCAAATCATATTTAGACGTGTCCCCCTATCTGGCATTTGTTCAATCACCTTTCAGCACAGGTAGCACTTGTTGTGCATGTATTCTTCCCCTTGCAAGTTTTCTATTCTTGTCTTTGCAAGTTTCCTGTTATATCCAGAAAAGGCCATGTTTCCTCTCCCCGCTTTTGCCTTAGATCATGGAGTTTTTCCACTTTGAGAAGCCCATAACTTGTCTATACTTTTTATTTTACTCTGGATTTCTTGTTTAAAATCTAATTTCTTTTCCTCTTCTTTGATATTCTCTAGAGATGGTGTTTGTGAGTTTCCTCTATATAGTGTACATATTGTACTGTATCCTACTCTACACTGGTGCACTGTGAGGACTGACTTGTAAGAGTGATGGTTTCTTACATGCATCTTACCATAATTTTTTCACAGTCTGTCTGGGGTAACAGTTTCTACTTAATCAAAATCACTTAATTTTTGCAGTCAGTTTAAGAGGCTAAAAGCTTTTATCATTATTTTTCCTAACAGTTTAGTTTATATCAGTGTTTGTTATTTAGAATTTCCTCCAATCACTTTTTAAACAAAACCATAATGAAGGCGACTTTAAAAGGAAGTGCAGAAAAAACTGTGTCAAGATTCTCCATGATGCTCAGTAAAAGTTACTAAAGCTAATTTCCTCATCAAACTGCACTAATTGTAGCTGTAGACTCATTTCCGTAACAGTTTTCTAAAGCAAATGTTGCGAAGTCACCACATATTGACCGAAAGCATTTTTGCTTTACAACATTTCTTTGAACGTGTCTAAGACTTTTGCACAGTACTGTGTATATATACTGAGCATCTTGGAGAATCTTGCCAAGGATATTGTCACAAAATAAAGCAGCCTTCATTATGGTTTCTGTCTGAAAAGTGCTGCTACATGATATTTAGTATTATATTCAATATATTTATATTTGATATTGTTAATTTTTTTTTTTGTTGTTGTTGTTGAAAAAGTAGTGTTTGGGAGAAAAAAGTTTTTGTGCTGACCCAGTAATGCAGATCTCATAAAATCTGTAACAAACTATGTAGTAAAAATAGGTGGTAAAAACTGATTTCTGTATAGTATTGTATATACAGCTATAGCATACAAATAAAACATAAGTTTTTTTACTTTTAAAAGAAATTTGTTTGTCTGAATTTTAACTTAAATTCTTTAAATATTAAATATTCTTAGTGAAAATCTTACAGATGGACAGAATTTTTCTTTCTTTTTGTTGAAATCTTATCATTTTACTACCCTCAGTTACACAACTATGTACTGGTAAATGTGAATATATAAAACAAATCTAATAAGTATTTAGTAAAGTAATAAGTGAGATTATAAACTTACCCATGACACAGAGAAACACAGAGAGAGTTGTAAACTGAAGCATTGTGTATCAGACCAGAGACAAAGAGGAAACGGTCTGTTGGGTGAATCAAACCCTGGTGTATCTGTGTGCAGGGGTGTGGAGAGTTATACACACTACAGCACTTAGATAAAAAAAGGAGGGGCCCACAGGAAAAAAGTAACCTGAAAAAGATCTGTTTATGATTTCTATACTTTTTCTTTTCGTTTTCTTCTGACATGAAACACTGCAGTAATCTCATAAAACCATACAAATGTTTCTGATTAATGAAAATATTTCCAGATAAAATGTAACTTACCTTTAAATGTTTGTGTGTAGACTTTAGCGTTAGTGAAAAATAATCCTGGTGTCTTTGTACAGTTCAGAGGGTTTTTATAACGATCTTTTCTCAGGTCCACATCCATGGGAGTGTTGATGATTTCTGAACAGAGTTAGAGCAGAGACATGCAATGAGACCAAACTTTTTTTCCAAGATCATTCCTAATTAAATAACACACACACACACACAAACACTTTTAAAGTGTGTCATCTGATGTTCATTCAAACACACTGCCAGGTTTATTTCATTCTACAAACTAATGGAACTGATGTAGTTATTTTAACAAACCTGATCTGGAGAATCTGAATGTGAAACATTTTCATCTGTTTATCAGATTATCAGTGGTGTCAACTGCACTATAAATACTGCACAACAATCAGGATTCACCTTTTTATTATGAACATAATCTGTCAGGTTTGTTTTGTGCAAATTTAATAGTGTAAAAAATGGTTACACTATTATGATATAATACAGCAGATATAAAAAGCAGCTGGAGGTGAGAAGCAGAGGAACCTCAGGTGAATGTGTCAGTTTTCACACTTCAAATGCAAGCTTCATGCATGCAAAAGTAGCAGGTGTCTGGTCTGTGGTTGGAAAATGATCACAACAGAAAAATGGACAGCTGCTGCATAGGGGTGAGATAAAACTTGTGGTTTAAGAGATGGCTTCACATGACTACCATGCGGCTGAAACAAATAAAGACAAAAAGAAAATTGTAGCTGTCTATAAAATCATTTTATTATTGCTCTGAAAATCATATGTTCAGTGGGGTGTGTATTGTTTTCTGTGTGATGACTGAACTCTCTGCTTCAGCTCTTTCTGGAGCTCTTTTCGAGTGCTGCTTCACTCCTGAGCTGCTCTTCTGATTAACTTCCTAACTGTTCAGTCAGAGATCTTGTGAGATGTTCCTGTTCATGGCTGGTTGATGGATGATTGATGTTGGTGATGTTTCTACTTTCAGATAACAGACATGATGCTGCTTACAGGAACATTTAGGAGTTGAGAAATCCGTCTGTAATCAGTGCTGTTAATCTGCTGCTCAACAATGTTGCTGTGAAGATCATGGAAAAGCTCTTTACACTTTACACATCATCAGATGGTTTTTGAGCTTCAGCTTGGTTATAAATAATTTGTTTACTTGCACTCTGGATTCTAAGAGTGAAAATACAAACCTACCAACACACACTAACCCAACTGATTATAATTAACACAGGAAAGAAAAGTAATTAATACAATCAGCTGTTTTTCTTACTGTGTTCAATACTTTTTTTGTTATTCCATTTTTTTCTGTGTAGTTTTATTGAGTTAATATCAATGTCTGGTCTAAAAGTCTTTAAAACGTATTTCCCTCACTGCATATGGCACAAGCAGCACAAGAACCATTAAAGCTCTCACACACTGCATTTTACTGGGGTTTGAAGACACAGACTCACACAGGTACTCTGACTGCCCCCTACTGGTTAGTTATAACACACCTCTCACCTCCTAATGAAAGACCAGAGCTCTGAGTGCTTCCTTACTGGTTCCTAAGAAGTCCTGTGTGTTTACTGTAGTGCTGGATTCAGTGAAACTGCCATGATTTTGTAGAACAGAATTATCTGATACATTCAACACAGGGAATAAACTCATACATCTACAGCTGATTTTTAATAATAATATAAAATGTGTAGTTAAATGGAAAAGATCCGGATTATGTACTTCCTTTATCCCTTCATGAGACAGGTTCAGGATTTGACTTTTAAACACACAAACTCATTTTCCACATCCTTCAGTAACTATGCTAATAGTTAATATGCTACTGTGAATTATTCACGGACATTTCCAAAAAAACAAAAACAAAAACAAAACTTGGATATCGGAAACCCGGTGTGTGTTGAGTCTTCATCAGTGTTGTAGAGAAGCGGTGTGATTTATAATGACGACTCCATGAAATGAGACACAGCCCACTGTACATGGAAACATTAGCGACTTTTGTACTGAAACATTAATAAAACATTTTTAGACTAGTCTTAATTCTGAAATGAAACTTCCGGATTCACAAATCTATGAAAATTATTTATCAGAACAATTTATAGTTCTGATAAAATACATGAACTTTAGAAACCCACCATGTCTGAATAAACACTGTTTTTTCCTACCCATTTTATGTAAGTCCCGCCTCCTTCACAATGATTGGCTAATCCTTAATTCCGCTCGTATGCGCCCAATCACAGTGAGAGTAGGATTTATTACTAAATCCGAATTCAGCTCACAAACTCCAAGAATCGTAACATTAAGTATATATGATACATAAAACTTCAATATATAATAAGTGTTCTGTCATTAATGTGTTTTCACTGACAATTAAGTCTCTTTTTCACTGAAACCCTGTAGCGCCATCTTCTGACCATAATTTAGAACTAGAACTTGTGACGCTGTAACACAAGAATTTCCCACAAGGAATCAAAAAAAGTCTATCTATCTATCTATCTATCTATCTATCTATCTATCTATCTATCTATCTATCTATCTATCTGCTTATTAATGTAGTAATGCAAAGTATATTTGTATAGAATTAATTACGTAATGTTTCTATGGATATGTGGATGTTTTCGGCGTCTGATGGCCATGTATGTTCATTTTTCAGTTTTACTCCAACAGTGTAGAGAGAGAGAGAGAGAGAGAGAGAGAGAGAGAGAATCTGATTCTTCTTGACAGCATGGTCATTAGGGGGAAGAGTTTATCTGTTTGTTCAGCAAGGTGCTGGAGGAAGGGGACAGGACACAAAGTTACATTACATATTTTATCAAAGCACTTTTCTTACACAGTTCTTTCATCATGGCCTCATATTGCATATACTGTCATACATTAAAGAATATCTGTGGCAATGCGCAATCTACTTAATGAAAAGCCAACATATTGTTTTTCTTCTGAGGATTATTTTTATTAGACAATTAATTATCAAGAGTAACTCCTCCTACAGCTTTCGAGCGACATGCACCAAACTCGGCACGTTTGTTGGACCTGGTCTGAAGTTTGTTGCTATTACTTTTCTAAGTGATCGGAACTCCGGTATTCCCGGTACAGAAACTCAAAGTGGCCTTTTTCCAGATAGAATCCCATTCAAAATTTTGTAGGTTTATAACTCGGCGGGCTTTCGAGATATCAACAACAAACTCGGCCAGCTCCTTGGGCGGGATGAAGCCGTAAATTCTGGATCCGATCGGAATTCTGGTTTTCCGGTAGAGCCCCGCCACAAAACTACTGCAACACACACGTGACATATCAAAACACTCAGAACAATGAGGGGAACTTTGTGACCTGTGTCACAGGTCACAAAATAAGTGGAATTGTAGAATTACTCCACCATACACATGTGCCGTTTCAAAATGTTCAGCACAAGGAGGGAAACTGCGTGACGTGTCCGGGTGACGTCACGTCCGCACCAATGCCCGCAAAATAAATAGAATTTTAAAAGTACCCCAACATGCACGTGACATATCAAAACACTCAGCAAAATGAGGGGAACTTTGTGACGTGTGTCCAAGTGACGTCACGTGATGACATCTTGCTTGGTCAAGCCAAACTCAAAGTTTGTTGCGACAAACTTTAAAAATCTAGTTTTATAATGTAATCTAATGTAATGTACCATAGTTACATACCAAATAACCACAGCCAAGACATTTTAAATATTATTGCACAGTTTCACAGAGAGAAGTGATATAAGATTGAGGTAGTGTGCAGATTACGACAAATTATACAACCAATTGCAGGTTCATAAATAAGGGAGCAACACACACAAGCCTTTTATGTGCAATTCATTTTTTAATGAAATTGTTTTTTGTTTTTAAAAGTTTAGCAGGCAATTTACCAAAAAATCTATTTCATAAAAATCATAAAACATGTTCGCTAAATAAAAACTTTCATTTAAGACATAGGTGATTATTACAATAAACATAATGTCCAGTTAAGTACAAAAGTTTTTTTTTTGTTTTGTTTTTATCTAAAGGTTGTACAGTCTCAAAGTCACATTTGAGCATTATTGTCTGTGCTGTCAGGGTGGGAGGGGCTAACCTCTGAGGTAAAATGTGACTTGTCTCATGTTGCATTTAGTTTATAGCATTCAGAACATTTCACATTTCAAATAGTCAAAACACAGTTACAATAAGGCACTTAATAATGCATCATAACAAATAAAAAATAACACTTGGCCAGTACTTATTGCACCTGATCCATAGGATGAGGAACAAGTTACAAAGTGTCTCTGTAAACACTGCTAAACACATCACTCACCACTGTGAGTATAAATAAAAATAATACAGACTTTTACTATAATCACAGTCTTTTTTCTGTACCTGTAGTGTGCGTTTCCTGCACTGAGAAAGATCAGAAATCTCATGTAATAAACTCACTGTATGTCTGAGCAGCTGCTGAGTTCAGTTACTGAAGCTTTTGGGAACATTTGTTTTGTAGTTTTTTAGAATCTGACTGAGAACACAATTAATAAAAACCCCAAACTCTATTAAATACTGTTTAATTAATAACTAATAATTAAAATCTGTTCATTTCAGCAGTAAAATAGTTTGTGTTGGTTTGGTTGTTGAGATTCTCCTAACTGATAGTAATGTAACCCCACTGGAGTCTAAAACAAAAATCTAAGGAAAAGTCCAGAAGTTTGTGTGCTGTGAGATTCTCAGTACAGCAGTGACACTGACATGACAGTGAGGTGCTGCTACGACTCAATCAGCTACTGCAGTGTTAGAGCTGGGTTTGTGTTTGTTTCTTCTTTTTCTCATACTTAATAGTTTTATAAAGTATTATATAGTGCTTCTTTATATTTTAATTAGATTTTTATGTACTTAATGTTATTTGTCACTTGAACACACATGTCAGCAAATGCATACCTATAAAACCTGAGATGATCGTTTTATACCTAATTTTTAGGTAAGTAGTGTCTCAGCTGCTGCTCTTACACTTCTGTTCTTTCTCTGTAGAGGTGAACCTAGAAATTGTTTTTTGTAGACGTTTCTGCTTTAATCCACAGTAATAAATCACCTACTGATTAACTCCATAAGTTCTGATAAAGACTGAAAATGTGCAGTACCCTGGAGTCTGAGCTAAACCCACATGAAAGACGTCTGTATTCACTCTTCACACCCTGGATGGAAGCTTCAGTAGAGGAAAAGCTGGGCAGGAAATCACTCTTCAGTGTGGAGGCTCACTTACTGGTTTAGACTGGAACGTCACTGTGGAGTCTGAAAGACAGATGATGATCAGACACTTATTAAAGAAACTGTCTTCTGTAACTGATCTTCAGGAAAGAACCAAAGTTACACTAAATATAATCTGTATATTTTTTCTTCATTAAATTGTAAAAATATTACAAAATATGTAACATTTAACACACATTTAAGGGATGTAACTCAGCTCCTGTCTGAACTTGGGGACTTTGCGCACCAGACCCCTTTTTCTTTATCCAGATGAACACTCCAGCAACAACAGCAACAAGAACAGCAACTACGACTACAGGAACAACAACGCCAGTCTTCCATCCATCTGATCCTCCATCTGTAAAATCATCACAGAGCTGAGTTACTGATGCAGCAGAAAATAAACACTTTCACTGTAAATCTGTAGTTTTATAGGAAAGTGTTTCTGACCTTTTGTGATTTGCTGCTTGTTCACATTCAGCACTAACTCCTCCTTCAAGCTGCTGTGCTGAATCACGCAGGTGTAGGTGTGTTTCTGCAGATCCTCAGCTGGGACTTTCAGAATGCTTCTCTTCTGGAAGCTTCCATCCTGGTTGGGTAACGTCTCTCTGAGCTCCACGTCCTCGTTCACGTCCTCTCCGTCCTTCCTCCAGGTGATATTCACTGCTTTGGGGAAGAAACCTGTAGCGTGACACACCACCTCTGGAGAAGGCGAGTGTTTCTGGAACACTGATGCTGTAGGAGGAACTGCAGAGACACACAGAGACAGAAATATTAAAAATCCTGTTCAGATTCCTTTACTGATTGTGTAAATGACACTAGTGTGTGTACATGTGTGTGTTATAAGGAAAAAGAATGTCAATTGTTGTGAAGGAAAAATGTAAATGTTGTATAACTGATGTAGTGAGAAAGTAGAATGTAGACTACTTGTGTCACGGTCAGAACGGAGGGTACAGCTAACCAAGGTCAACTGATAGTTTAGGAATGAAGAAAGAATAAATAAAAGTACACTTAGCTGAGAAAGACAAAAGTAAGTAGCCAATTAATGTTTTTGTTACCTTATAAGGAGTTATAAATCTAAATCTCTGGTTTAGAAAGATGTCTATAAAAACTAAGTGTAACGAATGACGAGGCTCTTCCTCTTTGAGATTTCTCTGAGAGCACTGGGTCCTGTTGAGCAGCAGTACAAATAAAACTAACCCTGAGTACCATTTTCTCAAGACGTCCATTACATTGTGTACACCATTACTGTGTGTGTGTGTGTGTGTTGTAGTGTGTCTGTAGTGTTAGTGTGTGTGTGTTGTAAAGGATGAAGGAGTGTGTATACTATCTGTGTGTGTGTCTAACAACTGTATCTGCAGTAACAGAGCAGGTCACACACACTTTACCTTTCTTCTTTAGAGTCTCTCTGCCATAAGACACAAACTTCTTTAACTGATCAGCACAGTCGATCTTCAAATAGTCCTTCCAGTATTGAGCTTCATCTCCTGTAGGATCCCACTGCTTTATAAAGATCACAGCTTTATCATTATCTGCAGTCCAGGTTCCAGTGTTCAGATCCAGACTGATGAAATCTTCTCCATCATAACTGTACTGATCATATCCTCTAGTAGTGCTGTCATCATGGAGCTCACAGCTGTACATCCTCTGGAGTGTGTGGACTCCTACACACACACACACACACACACACACACACACACACACACACACACACACACACACACACACAGACAGAGAGAGAGAGAGAGAGAGCTCTATAATTAAATTCTCATCTCTCATTTCCTACAGTTATTATAAATTATTTAGGCTTTTACTTTGAGTAAATATAAAGGATATGAAGATATTCAGAAACGTTGTGACAGTAAGAGTAATTATCAGTAAAGTGTCAGGAGGAGCAGCTCTACTGCAGAGTAGAAAGTCTTCAAACATCTTCATCTTATATTCCATACACTGAACTCTACAAGTCTCAGACACATGCAACGAAACACTGTAAAGCACAGAAGCCTTCAGAAATAATGAAATTAAACACAAAGTTCAATAAACGAAAATAAGCCCCACCTGCTTGAGGAAGGTAGAACTGCACTGGGTTTTTTTATATCCTGTTTCATTACTTAAGCATTCATTAACTGCTACAATTATTCAAATAACACAGTTATTCAGAAAACACATCCCTAGTGTGTGAGTACAGTCAGTGTGTGTATTAGTGATTACAGCTCTGACTTTCACCTTCATTTTGATTTAAGTTCCTCATTACTGTATCCACAATGTTGTGGAGGTGCTCCTGATGATTCTTCACAAGCAGTGTCTGTATGTTCCAGTAATGTGGTTCATCCGCACTGATCTTCTGTATCCACTGTATCTTTGGGATCATCTCTTTGGTCTTACAGTCATAAGACACACACTGCTCTCCATCCAGCAGACCAACAGCAGTAAAATTTATTCCTGGTGTGATGAGAGTGTGGAGGTACTGCAGAGAGTGTGTGTCTGTAAGAAGAGTAAAATAGTTTTAGTAACTCAGCACATATAAAGGTCACCCATCATACCAACACACACACTGAACATCTGACATCATGCTGCTGCTTTTATTAAGCTGGAGAAAGACGTCAGACTCTTCATTCATTTAATAAACACATGGATATTTTGTGCCACATTGAAGAATGTACAGTGGAATTTATTTACATGGCCTGTCATATTGATTAACTGAATCTCCATAGCAACATTGTTTAAGTCATTAAAAATTCCTAAATCAAGGATTTACTGACATCAGGACAACATTGTCTATAAATTTGAGAAAGTCTTTAGTAGAAGTATTCTGAAAACTGCATGTAGGCAATGAAGGAGGACATCACTATACTCTACAGGGGGCAGTAGAGAGCAGCTTTACTTCATGGTACAGTCCATAGGCTCTAAAACTTCTTAAGGCATTGATTGAAGAGTGCTGATTAAAGTTAGAGATAGATAGAGATAGAAGACAGCAAACAAAGTTTTTAAGGCTTTTTTGTTCTGTGACGACGTAACTAATGAAAGGTATTGCTTAAACTCTTTTTAAAATACAGCAAACAGGGGTCTGGAGTTAGAGTATTTGGATTTGTGAATGTGGAATTTTGCCAATAACAGAATTAGGTTCATTATGAAGAACTGATGTTTTTCCAGCAGGACTGTAATCAGCAAATCCCAACACAACATCCTTCCACAATAAAACACTGTTTTTATAAATTTTAAATCTAAAAAAAAATCAAGTAAATCTTGCCAAAACTGGAGCAAATATCACTGTTAAACTTTATGTAATGGCCTGCTGGATAATATTTATGAATTTTTTGTAGGAAACTTCTTTTACTTTATTGGATAGAAAAAAGGTATGTGGAAGCATTCATACTTTTTTTCCAGGAGATATATTGTACTGCGTTACTCCAGTAAGTAACGTATGGCAAGGAGACAACTATCCTTCTGGAATAATGAGCGAATGGTTTTATCGTTGTTTTCGCCAGAAGAACTGAAGCACAGCTTAGCAATGAAGTTATCAGTCAGGCTAAGGGAGGCCGGTAGTGTTGAATGAGTACCTTGCAGTAAGGCGAGAGCACCTGACGGGATAGCACCCATAACTATAGAAAATTCTTTTAGCGAGACAGGAAACTGAAAACGATCAAGAATTCTTTGTAAGAAAATAATAGGCCTTGAGAATTAAGTAACTGACCAATAGAATGTTCTTGTCAAACCAATTCTGAAAAAAATATGGATTTATTCTTATTAAGAACATTACAATTGTTCCAAAAAATATTTCTGGGGTGAGAAGTTGCGCTTGAACATCAGGGACAAAGCCAAAAGAACCTGCCTGTGAAAAGCTGAGAGTGTAGCTGGTAATTTATCAATTTTATTGTTGCAGATCAAAAGGAATTGGAGACCACCAAATTGGGAAAAGATGTAGTTGGGAATGAAGTTCCACAAAGACTCTAGGTTCTTCCTGAACTGTTTAGCCAGTTAATCTTAAAGGTGTAACTTAGAGTACTAAAGTCTAAGAAGTTGAGACCACCTTTTTCCAAGTGTGTTCATTACAACAAACTTTTTAATATAATGAACTGATCGTTTCCATAGAAAATTAAAAAGAAGCTGATCGATAACTTTACCTAGTTTGGGGTCTAAAGGGACAGACTGAGCTGCATAAGTAAGAGATGAAAGACCTTCTGCCTTAGAGAGAAGAACTCCACCTCTTATAGAAAGTTCTCTTTGTAACCTCTGGTTAAATCTTTTCTGAGTTTTATCAATAAGTGGTTGGTAATTAAGAGTACATATTTCATTTTGGTCTTTCACAACTAGAACCCCTAAATAAGTGACATTATCTTTCACTGGGATATTATGAAGAAAAGAATCAGCACAGTCTTTGCTATTAAAGAGTTCACATTTCTGTAAATGTAATCGTAAGCCGGAGGCTTCTGAGAATAAAGTGATAGCCCAAACTGCCAGGGGAATTTGTGCAGCATCTTTAAGAAAAAGGGTTATGTCATCTGCAAGTTGACTGATAATCACCTCTCTTCCAGCATTGGATATACCTTTCAAACTACTCGCTTTTATCTGATCACAAAGAAGCTGAGCCGCAAGCAGAAAAAGTTAAGGGGAGATCGGACATCCTTGTCTAATGCCTCTCAAAATCTGAAAACATCGAGTTGCACCATGTTTTAAAATCACTGAACTACTACCGTTTCTCTACAAGGTTCTACAGGCATTACAAAAGAATTCCCCAAATCCCAATTTTTTAAGACACTGAATAATAAAACTGTGTTCTAACGTATCAAAAGCTTTATAAAAATCTAGAAATATCATCTATCAAATTTGAACAGTCTAAAATATCAAACACTCATCTTATATTGTTTGAAATGTGTCTATTAGTTAAAAAGCCAGATTGTGATTCATCTAGTAAAGAAATGAGAACATTCTTGATTCTTTTGGAGAATATTAGGGCCGAAATTTTATGGTCATTGTTTAAGAAAGTAATTGGGTGACAATTTTCAATAAATAATGATGGGAGGAAGTTTGAGATTTTGGATACACTCGGAGAAAACTTTTAAAAGAAAAGGGGCAAGAATGTCCGAATTGTTTATAAAATTCTGCAGAGCTACCATCATTACCAGGTGATTTATTACACTTCAGAGATTTTATAGCATCAACAACCTCTTCCAGGAGTATGTCCTCATCACAGCATTCTTTATCTAAGTCACTGATGCACTTACTTTTTTCCAGAGAGTTTAAAAACTGAGAAGAATCAGCACAGTAACTAGATTTCCAACCATTTAGCTCTTGACCTGACAAAGGCCCCTTCTGCTTTCTGCTTATAAATTTCATCCAGTTTATGATGCAGGTCACTTAAACACATTTTCTTCAGGTGACACATTATTGGGAGATATCACGGAAAGAGAAGTAATTTCAGATACAACCTGCTCCTCCAAAGCTTTAAATTTAAGAGCTACCATAGGCCCTCAGATATTTGCCAATTTCATATTTCAGTAGTTCCCAATACCTGCCAAAAGTGCCCTCCTTCTGTGCCAGATTCCAGTGAAAGTAAATTATATTTTCAAGTTCTGGTTTAACATGTCCTAAATGAGAATGATTCATTTTCCAAAAGGAACCATATCGAGCAGTTACAGAAGCAGAAGAATTAATATTTATAGAGATTGCCTTGGGGTCTGTTAAGGGAGTAACAAGTATTTCAACGGACACATTCTCTTTTGAGAAGCTCCCAGAGATTAACCAGAAATCAATTCGAGACTGTTTGGTACCACTTGCATTACTCCACAATTAGGATTAGTCTCTCTCCAAATATCAGATAGATTGTACTTCTGCATGACATTCTTCAAAATGCCATTTAAAGAGTCTGACTGCTTTGGAGGCCATCTATCAACTAGATCATTCAAAGTGATATTAAAGTCTGCCCCAATAAGTAAATAAGCGTGTGGATATTTCTGAAACCAAAACAATAGTCTGTCGTCTAAGGACTTAAGTTGTTTATCATTTTCAGAATTGCGATTGTACACGTAAATGTTAACCAAAACCAAAAAAAGATATGACCATCCAGACGTAAAAGTAAACAGAAAAAGTGTCCCAGAGAATCTGAAAACGCCTTGAGGATATTTCCAGAAAAAGTGTTTAATGTAGTGACCCCTGCTGACCTCTCAGAACCATGAGCAAACCAAAGATCATTATTCCACTGTGACCTCCATAACTTTCTCTCATTACTAACAGAGTGCAATTCTTGAAAGAAAAGAAAATCAGTAATGAGTTGTTTCGCAAATAAGAATAAAGCTTTCCTTTTAACAGAATCTCTTAACCCCCTGGTATTAAGTGAAACAATTGATAAAGACATAGAACAAAAACAAACAAAGCAACGAGAAAGAGAAAAATAGCAAGTAAAAAAAAAACTACAAGCAAATGCGTAGCTCTTCTGAGCCGCATCACTTAGTACAAGGAACAAACACACAAGCCCTTAAAGTGTCCCGAGTCAATAATCTCAAAGTAATAACACTGCTTTCAGCAGCACAGGAATGCCATGTATAAATAAGTCATAACTTAATTTCACCTTCTCCCTGAAAAAGGCCTTCAGAATCAATAGTGCAGGCGCCCATATCTTAAAATAAGTGGCAATGAAACTGTTCCATTAACCAATCAGATTTCAAGTTGGTGTCACTGGGGCCATCTAGCAGGCATACGATTATGTCAGCAATTTCCTGTCCTTTGATTGGATAGTTGGAGTAGTCAGAGGCAGCAAACCACACATATACAGTGTTTCTATATTCTCTGTGTCTCATTTCGGATGCTGCGTCCTTCGGAGATTGCAGTTTGCTGCATACGGCATGAAGAATTTTTTTTTTTTTTGAGAAACGTAACCGTAATAATATTGACTATACCTTGTGAGGTGTGAAATACTGTAGACTAATTTCTCTTTTACTTTGCTATTTAACAGTTGATTAGTATCTATTGCCATGGTGTCCAGGGGCGATTCTAGAAAATTCTAGATAGAATATTCTAGTGTGGGTATAATAGTAAAAAAATAAATAAATAAATGAAATAAATAAAGGTTTGAGTAACAGGGTAGGATGGTAAACTTATTGCAGCATTCCACTCCATTGTATAGATGTGTATAACATTTGAATACTGAACAAGCCAAATACAAGTCTTCCTGATCACACCCCCACACACACGTCCTCTGATCCTCGCTCTGTGACGCCGCGGTCTGTGGATTGAAGCTGGAGTCTGCCGCCGTTTTTATATGAAATTTAAAGGGGACTGAGGCGATTACCAATTTGTGTACAGTTTATGGAGAATCGCAGAATTTTAGGAGGGCTGAGTAGAAAATGGCCTAGCGACGCCCATGGTGGCGTCATAATGATGGTATAGAGGTGGATTAATTCAGGAAGGACACCAGTGAAGGTCTAGGTATGAAATGCACGGTCTGCCACTGCCATTAAAAGGTTTAAAAAGACATTGCACACCATCAGCCAGTCCTTCACGAAGATTCTCCACATTAAGGTTGCATAGATTTATAGGCGTGGAGTCCAGGGGCGTTAAATTTAAAAACATCAAATTTAAAAACATTGATTTAAAAACATCAGAGGCTAATTAGGGAGAGGGGCTAAGCAACAATAACACGTTTTGTAAGGGCATTTTTATGTAATATTGTTTAATAATAAACACAAATGGTATGCAACTTCAGAGAATTTCATTCAATCATTTTTCTGACTCCTCCCATCATTTCAGAGTCTTGCTAGTAAAAAGGAGTTCATTAAATTCATGACATTTTCTCTCACACAGGTATACCATGCAATATTATCTCGTGTATATTAGCTTGTGTGTGAAGCAGTGCCGTGTAGATCGTTTTATTATTATTATTTTACAATAATCTACATTATACTTGCACCTCTCATTTCATTTATTCTGGGACTACTGTATGTATTATTCTTTGTTTCTTTTTCTTTTAATAGCCTCTCTTCTCTTATTGTTCTCTCATCTGTCTTGCTGCTTGTATCTTGTCTACTTCATGCTCTTGGTGACTTTTCTATCCTATTTCTTTGAGGGTGGAATCATCAGAGAGTATCTCCAGAGACTGGACTTGAGCAAAACAGTCAATTACCATATTAGTATTTATAGTGTTTAGAATTCCCTCTTCAATTGACAGAACAGCCAAATGGTTAAGTATGTTCTGGCCCATTGTTCACCTAAGCCAGACCTGGGTATTTTATTGCCCGCGGGCCACATCCGGCCCACTGACTACCCTTGACCGGCCCGGTATATATACACAACCAGTCAAAAGTTTGGACACACCTTTTAATTCAATGTTTGTTGTTTAGGGATTTATTTTCTACATTCTAGAACAATACTGGAGATTTCAAAACTATGAAATAACACGCATGGACTTCAGTAATCCATATGTAATGACAACAAAAAACAGTCAGTTGTTATTTTAAGACACAGTCAGGTGGTCTGGAATAGTTCTTGCAAGAACAGTATTGTCAAGTGCATTTGCAAAACCCATCAAGCACCATGATGAAACTGGCTCATATGAAGATCATCCCAGGGAAGCAGGACCAGAACTTACCTCTGCTGCAGAGGAGAAGTTCATTTAGAGTGACCAGCCTCAGAAATAACCAATTAACAGCACCTCAGATTAGAGCCGTTATGAAGGCTTTACAGAGCATCAGTAGCAGACAACTCTCTCAATATCAACTGTTCAAAAGGACATTATTGTGGATTTCGGCCGCCTTCAGCATTGTTTTACAATGTAGAAAGAAATAAACATCAGGAAAGACCATGGAATTAGAAGGTGTGTCCAAACTTTTGACTGGTAGTATGTGTATAATTAAATATTTATATATATATATATAAAAAAAAAGTACTTATAAGCAATAAGCCTTGTCTGTATTTTAACTTTAATACTGCATTAGTTGAATAATAGAAAGTCATGATGTTCAGACTTTAATGTCTTAGTGCTTTAGGCTTATTTAATTTAAGGCTTTTGTACATATTGGGTATGGAATAATTTTCTAAAGGGTCCTATATGTCAGGGGTTTTCAGAATCAGAGACAGTGGGCCTCCTTTTTGACACAACGTACATTTATTAGCCGACTTTTATCAACTGTGTTAACATTAAAAATTAAAAGTTAGACTATTATCTGAATAAAAACATTGTTTTTTTTTTATTGACCGTTTTCTTTTTATTGCTGTCGCGCTCGAGGGCTGTAAGGTGTTGTAGTCACGTGGTGTGAAATCGGCGCTGTGTATTTGGGGTGTGTGTAGAGGGTTTCAGTGAAAATCGTGTACAGTAAACGGCAACAGTGCTCAACTAAAACGTTCAACATTTTATTAATTCCTCTACACTCCGGTGGCAAAATTCGAGATAAAACATTCGGGGCTAGATTAAAATCATCTGGTGCTCGAGCCCAATGATTAGCCCTAGCGACGCCCCTGGTGGACTAAGATTTCGTTGCTTTGCAAAACCGGAAAGTAGTAACTCGACAGAACACAGGATTATCTTGACGGAAAGATGGATTTAAATTACGATTTCTTTTTCTTTCAGCCATATTGAAAAGATATAAATGTAAAGACGGCAAAATGTCAAGTATAGTATACCGCAGAACACGTTGGGCTAACTTTTTTAAAATTTTGTAACCCCCCTCCATGTGTCACGGCGTTCAACAGCACCATTTTGTAGTTGTTTTAATATCGTCATAAAATGTATAAATAAACTATACCTCAAACAAGATCTTCTAATACTTAGCTAGAATGTCCATTGCATATCTAGCACAAGTACTGTATATTTTTTGTAATCAAGGTGTAAAAACAGAGTAAACGCATTTCCGTTTTATAACAAACGTTTTCGCTGCAGTATAAGATGCGCAGTTTATAGTCAGTCTACTATTGCAGTCACTATTTACCAACATTTACAGAACACAACTTTATAAATATTTTATAGTTTACGTTTCTAAACTCACCTGCTGATGAAAGATGAAGAGAAAACGTGAGAAAAAGCAGGACTTTGAACACAGTGCTGCTGTCCTCCATTTTACAGTGTAGACTTTAAACAATCTCATAAATAAAATTTGGGTGGCACAGCGAAATAAAATCCCCACAGCGTTTACCGAGTAGCAAAACTGCAGGAGAGAGAAAAGTTTAGATACCATTCAGACTTTCACTTTGACACCGAGGCTTCCGTCTCTTATCATAATATTATGCGGAGGCTTTTCGAGTCACATGATTGTGATTGTTGATCTGATTGGTTGCTTCAGTGGGCGGTGACTGGCTTGTTTTTAGAGGTGGAGCTTTAAATCCAGTGTGGTTAAAGAAACGGAAATGACCCATTAGTGATGGATTGTGTTGTAGGTGTGTGGTGGTGTGTAGAGTATTATTACAGACAATTTATTAATGAAATCATCCAGAAAAAGATCTCAAACTCTGCAATACCATGAACTATTGCTCCCAAATAAGATAAATCCCATATAATTATTCAAATGTATGTATTGCCATCATTATACACTGTAAGAGGAAGCCAGTCATTATTATTATTATTATTATTAATATAAATTTGTACAGATGCACTGCTGGCTCTGTCCTCAGCAGCTGATGTAAACGCAGGAGGTTCAAATTGTAAAATAAAGATTTGTGAAGCATTAAATGTTTCGATTGTATTGAAAAAGGCTTCATGACTCCAAGCTTAGATTAACACTACATGCTAGTGGCTTCTGTGGGTCAGATATATTAGCAGCACCAATAAATATCTGAGTGGATGAAGTGGTGATTTATTAACATTTTTTTCTATTTTATAATGAAATAAATATACTGTGTTTGTATGACTCATGGATCACACAAGTGCTTGTGTGAAACACACACACAGGTTGGTATTTACTACAAAATATATCAAATGTCAAATCACACACATATAGGATCGACCTGAAATAATGGCTAATTATTTAACCTTTAGTTTGTTGAACCCTAGTAAGAGGTATTATAAGGAATAATAATAATACAGCAGTTTTCAAACACTGAAATATTGATTAATTAGTACACACTGCTAATGGGTGTATTCCCCTTATCGTAATAATACATAATAGTTTAAATGTATTTCATTTCAGTTTTACAGTAAATGATAAAATAAAGATAGAGCAGGAGGAAGTTGAGATAAAAAAAAAGAGCAGTGAGTTAGAGAGGTTTAGATCAGAGGAGGAATGGAGCAGAAGAGGAGACAGGAATATCATCTCAGAATAATAGCAAGAACATGCAATGTCCAAAAAAAAAGAGAAGAGTCACGGCTTGCATTACATATATATTCACATTTTACATAAAAAAAGATGTTCATGCAAATTACAAGCAAAAACAAAAGAAAAACAATATGTACATGTATTTTGGTTAAAGAGAGAATAAAATGTCTCACTTCAACAGTGGAAAAAAGAGAGAGATTTCTGACATTTGGCACACGCTCTTACAGAGTGACATACAAGAATGCTTAGAAGTAAATGTACATACAACATACAACAATACATAAAACAAGTAGCTTCAGGAAGAGGTAGGTCTTCATCCACCGTTTGAAGACGGTCAGTGACCCGACTGTCTGAACATCTAGGGGAAGTTCATTCCACCACCTCGGTGCCAGAACAGAGAAGACTTTTGATGTATACCTACCTTTTACCCTGATAGATGGTGGGACCAGTCGTGCAGTGCTAGTGGATCTGAGGGAGAGAGGTGTAGTGTGAGGAGTAATAAGAGCTTTGAGGTAAGATGGTGCTGGTCCATTCTTGTCTTTGTAGGCAAGCATCAATGATTTGAATCTGATGCAGCTACTTGAAGCAAGTGGAGGAGCGTAGCAGTGGGGTGGTGTGGGAGAACTTAGGCAGGTCACGCAGCTGCATTTAAGATCATTTACAGAGGACAAATTGCATTCAGCATTCAGAAACATGGAACAGAAACATGATAAAATGTCATTATGAAGCTCAGCTACAGAATGTGCTATTCGTGTCTACATCTACAAGCAGGAGAAACTTCATTTGTGGCATAAAGAAGAGTTCTACCTACACACGGCTAAAGTTAGGGCGGATTAGTAGAGCTCAGATAAAGATAATACTAGTAGACTATTACTAATTGCAGTACTAATGATAATTATCATCACCTTCCACAGTCCCGCAGCTGTGTGATTACATGAGCTCCCTTGAACCCTAAGCTTAAGGTTCGACACGTTCAGGCTTTGACTTTTAAATTCACAAAATTTCCCACATCCTTCACACCCGACTGTATTACTGTGAAGGTTCTGCTAAACCTCTGAGCTCTTCAAACTGCTAATGTCTTACAGTAACAAGAAACTGAATCAACAAGAGATATATATTTTACTGTAATTTATCCACTGACACTTCTTTTTAAAACTCATCCTCTCATTCCTCTAATGATGAAGGTCTGGGTGTTCTGATGTCCTTTATAACTCTGTCAGAGAGATTCTTCATCTTACTGTGAATGAATCAATAATGATCGAAACCACATTTTAACACAATATTCTTATCTGGATGTACCATAGTTATGATGCTGTCACTAGTTAATTCGTTAAATAATTTAATACTTTCTATATAAAACCATAGACAATATATAACATTGTTTGTGCCTTAAATGTCTGAACATCATATTCATAGCACTTCATAATAAACATACACTGAACAAAATTATAAACGCAACACTTTTGTTTTTGCCCCCATTTTTCATGAGCTGAACTCAAAGATCTAAGACCTTTTCTATGCACACAAAAGGCCTATTTCTCTCAAATATTGTTCACAAATCTGTCTAAATCTGTGTCAGTGAGCACTTCTCCTTTGCCGAGGTAATCCATCCACCTCAAGGGTGTGGCATATCAAGATGCTGATTAGAGAGCATGATTATTGCACAGGTGTGCCTTAGGCTGGCTGCAATAAAAGACCACTCTAAAATGCGTTTTACAGTTTTACTGTACTGGGGGAGGGTCCGAAAACTACTCAGTATCTGGTGTAACCACCATTTGCCTCTCGCAGTGCAACACATCTCCTTCGCATAGAGTTGATCAGGTTGTTGATTGTGGCCTGTAGAATGTTGGTCCACTCCTCTTCAATGGCTGTGCAAAGTAGCTGGATATTGGCAGGAACTGGAACACGCTGTCGTATACGCAGATCCAGAGCATCCCAAACATGCTCAATGGGTGACATGTCCAGTGAGTATGCTGGCCATGCAAGAACTGGGATGTTTTCAGCTTCCAGGTATTGTGTACAGATCCTTGCAACATGGGGCCGTGCATCATCATGCTGCAACATGAGGTGATGGTCGTGAGTGAATGGCACAACAGGATCTCGTCACAGTATCTCTGTGCATTCAAAATGCCAACAATAAAATGCACCTGTGTTCGTTGTCCATAACATAAGCCTGCCCATACCATAACCCCACCGCCACCATGGGCCACTCGATCCACAACGTTGACATCAGCAAACCGCTCACCCACATGACGCCATACACGCTGTCTGCCATCTGCCCTGTACAGTGAAAACCGGGATTCATCCGTGAAGAGAACACCTCTCCAAAGTGCCAGACGCCATCGAATGTGAGCATCTGCCCACTCAAGTCAGTTACGACGACGAACTGCAGTCAGGTCGACACCCTGATGAGGACGACGAGCATGCAGATGAGCTTCCCTGAGACGGTTTCTGACAGTTTGTGCAGAAATCCTTTGGTTATGCAAACCGATTGTTGCAGCAGCTGTCCAGGTGGATGGTCTCAGACGATCTTGGAGGTGAAGATGCTGGATGTGGAGGTCCTGGGCTGTTGTGGTTACACGTGGTCTGCGGTTGTGAGGCCAGTTGGATGTACTGCCAAATTCTCTGAAACGCCTTTGGAGACGGCTTATGGTAGAGAAATGAACATTCAGTTCACGGACAACAGCTCTGGTGGACATTCCTGCAGTCATCATGCCAATTGCACGCTCCCTCAAAACATGTAACATCTGTGGCATTGTGCTGTGTGATAAAACTGCACATTTTAGAGTGGTCTTTTATTGCGGTCAGCCTAAGGCACACCTGTGCAATAATCATGCTGTCTAATCAGCATCTTGATATGCCACGTCTGTGAGGTGGATGGATTACCTCGGCAAAGGAGAAGTGCTCACTGACACAGATTTAGACAGATTTGTGAACAACATTTGAGAGAAATAGGCCTTTTGTGTACATAGAAAAGGTCTTAGATCTTTGAGTTCAGCTCATGAAAAATGGGGGCAAAAACAAAAGTGTTGTGTTTATAATTTTGTTCAGTATAAGTCTCATATCATACATGTAAATCTAATGCATTCACTACATTGGCTCTAAAAAGCAGAAATAGTTGGTTTGTTAAACACTGATATATCAGGAGGCATTAGAAGTCTTACATAATAAATAATTAAGCATTTAATTCCATGTTAAAATAAACTTTGTCTCAAAATAAAACTAATCTGTTTTGTATACATGTGTTTTAGAAAACAAACAGATCATTTAAACTATTAATTATTAAATGTAAACAGTTTTACTGACTTTTATTTCATTTTATAATGATTAAATCTGATAAAGATTTTTTGAGGTACTTTGTGCAGGTTTAATGAAAGAGTAACACACACACACACACACACACACACACACAATTTTGGTACACAATTCTTGAACATGGAGTCAGTGAAAAGTGCAGTGTGATATTTATTTTCAGGTTTATTAAGCAATTTAGCAAAAATATATTTTATAAAAATGATACATAGAAAAACATACTCTTTGGTTACATTGCTGAGGTAGGTGATTTATCACAAACATAAATGTGTTTCATCTTTAAAATAAAAATATCATGTTAAGTGCAAAAGTTTTAAAGTTTGAGTTTCAGGGGTTAAAAACATAAAATAAAAAGATTTTTAATTGTTTGTGTTATGTTTGGGTTGAACTGGAACAAAGTCAAATTTAGAGCAATATTGTGCTTGTTCTCAGAGTGGGAGGGGCTAAGCTCACTCTCCTGTCAATCACAGCACCATGAGCCAACTGTGGGTTTCTGTGAGCTCATGTATGTGGAAGAGGAGTGTTTAACTGTGCTCTGTGACACAGTGAGCAGAGGAAAATATCTATAGCTGACTAAATTTGAGGAGAAAAGAAAAAAGAAAAGAAGAGAAAAACATGTCCTCTAAATGCTACTATTATTTCAGGTAGTAAAACTTTTGCACTTGAACATGTAGAACACTTTTCTGAATAATCTCCAGTGTAATGCTACATAATAAAACTTCATTTTGAAACATTTTCATTATTAAAATAAACACGACTGCAATTGGAGCTTCACATAAAAGGTGCAAGTTCACTGCTCATATTGAATTTACTTCATATCCTTTCAGTCAGAACACAATAAGTTACAAAAGGCATTAAAAATACTTCATAAAATAGCAATAAAAATCTGTGAACAAGTACTGCTCTTTACCTGTTTCAACACACAAGAAGTTGCAAAAATCATCGAATAATCTGTCATAAATATTTGTTTGTAAACAATGACGTAAACATTGCCAGAGACATTAATCACTGTGAGAAAAGAAATAATAGACTTCTTATAAAAATTTTAATTTTCTACTGTCATTTTTTACTGCGTCTTCAGTGTATATTTCCTGCACTGAGAAAGAACAGAAATCAAAAGGAAATCAGAAAGATCTCTCTGGGATCATCTGTTTTGGTCATTAAGGTAAACACTTCATTCTCTGACTAATATGGAGTAGAGCAGCTTTACATTTACTGAGTGTTGCTGTGATCCTCTGAAGCTCTGAACTCCTCCCTCTGTCCTGCACAATCAGGGAAAAGTCCAGAAGTTTGTGTGCTGTGAGATTCTCAGTACAGCAGTGACACTGACATGACAGTGAGGTGCTGCTACGACTCAATCAGCTACTGCAGTGTTAGAGCTGGGTTTGTGTTTGTTTCTTCTTTTCCCCACATTTAATAGTTTTATAACGTTTAATAGTTTTATAACGCCACACACTTTATCTTTTACACATTTTTAGTGCCTTTTTGTAACATTGTGTTCGATTATATTTTGCAAATAATCAAATAAACAAATAAATAAATAAATAAATAACAGACCCCCTGGAGACCCAGAAGAGGAGAGTTGAGTTAAAGAGCATGGTTGAGCTTTTGGATACTGGCAATCGTGTAATGAATAAATTTCTGGTTTTACCCACTGTTCTGTTTTGGCCATGTTCTGCACATGATGTGTTTTTGATATGTTTCGGTGTCTCTTTTCTTTTCCCCTCCTGTCTGAGGACGATTACCTGCAGCTGACGCTACAATGGACCAGAGAGTCTGAGGACAGGGAAGTATGTGACGTGATGTACATAATACACTCATGTAGAGGTTTGGTTCTGTTTAGTTCATTAGGTGAGGAGTGAGTGTGACTCTGTGTACTTTTGTTCTGGTGATTAGTGTAGCGTGAGACAGGGAAGTTTTGTTTCCTTAGATTTTTTCCGCAGATTAGTATGAATAGGCAGGTGTAGTTAGCAGATTTAGGTTTTGGTGTTTTCTTTGATTTAGCACCGGTCACAGACAGTTCAACCCTCCTGTTATCTTCAGGTCAATTTGACCCGGTGTAAAAAGTTTAAATTGTCATAACTTGGGTTTTCTTTCATATACTTGCATGAAAATGACATGGATAGTTCCATACTATGCTCTTTGAAAATATTGAATATTACAATTTTTATTTAATTTTTATTAAATTATGTGTGTGAATAATTTTTAGAGCATCCAGACAAAACAAAAGCTACACATTTGTAAACATTTCACACTTGTGATATACAACATCTGATCTACCAACATGGGGCTATACACACACACACACACACACACAGTCAAACACTGTTCAAAGCATTGGCCACTGCATTTCATTGGGCCACCAAACAAAACAAAAGCTATGAGATATGCCTTTGCCCAATTGGGGACAAGATAACAATAAACAAAAAAACACAGAATTTATAGCATCCTCAGGGCATTTCACATTTCACATACCCAGACAGCAAAATGAAGAGGACCTACACAGCATTACAGGCCCTTGACCTACTTTTTGACCCTGTGGAGGAGGAGAGAGATGAGGCAGAACCGGCAGAAGAGGAGGAGGAAGTGTCAGAGAAGAAAATACCACAGAAAATGATGAAGATTTTGTTCCATCTGACCAGGAGGAATCAAATGAAGAGGAGCCTCCTGAAACTGAAGAAATTTTCCAATCAAAAGATGAAAATATTCTCTGGTCCTCCATTCCTCCAAGTGACCGACGCCGCAGGTTGGGGGCAAAGCGGGAGAGGAGCCCCAAGGGCCAACAAGGTATGCTGTCTCTCGTGCTGATACCATAAAGTCAACTTTCGAGTTGTTTATATCAGAGGAAATTCAAAAGACAGTGCTAGACATGACCACCAAGGAGGGGTGTCCTGTATATGGTGACAGCTGGAAAAAATTAGATCAAAGATCTACAGGGATATCTGGGTCTAATGATTCTTGCTGGGGTCTACCGCTCCAGTAAAGAGGCTATGTCCAGCCTGTGGCATTCTCAGATGGGGAGGGCAATTTTTTGTGCCACCATGCCACTGAAGACATTCCACCTCATTTCAAGCATCATACGATTTGATGATCGCAGCACCAGACCAGCGCGCCGTGCCAGAGACAAACTGGCTGCCATCCCACAGGTCTGGGATTAGTGGGTGCAACACCTGCAGCTGATGTATAATCCAGACACTAATGTGACCGTAGATGAGCGCCTGGTCCCGTTCAGAGGTCGATGTGGGTTTAAGCAATATATGCCAAATAAAGATTCCTTAAACCTGCCAAGTATGGAATTAAAATCTGGGTAGCCTGCAATGCCCAGACAAGCTACGCCTGGAACATGCAGGTGTACACCGGCAAACCTGCGGATGGCCAGCCAGAGAAAAATCAGGCCCAGCGTATGGTTCTCGAGGTGACAGAGGGTCTTCGGGGACACGTCATCACCTTTGACAACTTTTTCATGTCCTATGTCCTTGGCCAGGAGCTGCTAAGGAGGAAGCTGGCCATGGTGGGAACTGTAAGAAAAAACAAACCAGAGCTTCCCCCTGCACTACTGGCGACAAAAGACAGGGCCAAATTCTCCTCCCAGTTTGTGTTTACTGACACGCATGCTCTTGTCTCCTACTGCCCCAAAAAGAGAAGGAATGTGCTTCTCATGAGCACTCTGCATCGCGACACTGCAGTTAGTGCCACAGAGGACAAAAAGCCCCAGATCATCCTTGACTACAACAAAAACAAAGGGGGGTGTTGACAACCTCGACAACGTATTGCACCTTTTCATGTGATATTTATTCATTCAGCTCAATGCATTTCATTCTTGTGTAAGAAAATATAAATGAATTTGGACTGATTTGTTGTTTGTTACTTTTGTTGCAGGTCACCAGTGTTTACAGTTGTGAATGAATGACAGCTCATTGACCCCTGATGGTGTTTATCAATATGCTTGATGTGTCTGCATACAACTCCTTTGTGCTGTGGAGAGAGATGGACCCAAGCTGGAATCAGGGAAAGTGCCACAAAAGGAGGCTATTCCTTGAGGAACTTGGAAGAGAACTTGTGACACCTCTCCTAAGACTATGCCAGGTTCTTCCTCACATGCCAGCCTCTGCCAGCTTGGTCATGGAAGTCCAGCAAGGTGCATCAACCTCTGCAGCTGCCCCCCGCCATCCAGCT
Source organism: Hemibagrus wyckioides (assembly GCF_019097595.1). Lineage (NCBI taxonomy): Eukaryota > Metazoa > Chordata > Actinopteri > Siluriformes > Bagridae > Hemibagrus > Hemibagrus wyckioides. Next base: position 18,572,822 of record NC_080731.1, read on the forward strand.
GCTTCTCCTCGACCATCACCCAAAAGGAGGAGGTGCAAATTCTGCAAAAATGACACCAAAACCAGCACCCGGTGCCAAAAATGCCCTGCACATATTTGCAAAAATTATAGCATCATTACCTGTTAATCATGCAAATGAAGACACACACACACACTCACTCACACACACGCAGTTTCTGTTCATTGTATTTAAAGTTTAAAACAATTTTGAACTTTAAATTACATGTTGTGTTTTGCAAATCATATTTGTTTGCTCTCTCTTATTTACGAATACAGTTGCATCAGTCAGCTTTCACCTGGGGATATGCTGCTAATGTTTGACATACACCAGTCAGGGGTTATCCAAAATAATTTATTTCATGTAAATGAGATTTATTGTTCATATATTAAGTATAATAAAAAGCATGAGGTGTAAAAAGTTTTATTTACATGAAATTATGCCGTGTTTTTGAGTGGTGTGTGTGTGTGTGTGTAGTCCAATGTTGATAGATCAGATGCAAAAGGGGTAACAAGTGTAAAATGTTCAAAATATGTGTAGCTGATCACAGAATGGTGTAATCATAATACACTTTATGCTTTATAAGCAGTCAAAACAGACAAAAACAGACATTTTTTGAACATTTTACACTTGTGATACCCCTTTTTGCCCAGCAGGGGGAAGCATCTGACCTACCAACATGAGGCTACACACACACACACACACACACACACACACACACACACACACACACACACCACTCAAAAACATGGAATAATTTATAATCCCTGCACTGGTTACCTGTTAAACTTAGAATTGACTATAAATTAGCATTACTTACGTTCAAGGCTCTAAATGGTTTAGCTCCCACGTATCTCTCCAGTCTTCTAACACGTTACAATCCACCACGCTCTTTAAGATCACAAAACTCCAGACTTCTGGTAGTTCCCAGAATATTAAAGTCCACAAAAGGGGGTAGAGCATTTTCGTATTTAGAATGAAAATACTTGCTCACTCTGTCTGTCTGTTGTTTTCTTATGTTGTTTCTTATGTAAAGCTGCTTTGAGAAAATGCTCTTTGTTAAAAGCGCTACACAAATAAAATTGAATTGAATAATTTCATGTAAATGAACTTTATTGTTCATAAATTAAGTATAATTAAAAGCATAAGAGGTGTAAAAGAAGTTTTATTTACATGAAATTATGCCATGTTTTTGAGTGGTGTGTGTGTGTGTGTGTGTAGCCCCATGTTGGTAGGTCAGATGCAGGAGGCAAAAGGGGTATCAAGTGTAAAATGTTCAAAATATGTGTAGCAATGGTGTGATCATTATACAATAAATGTATACCTACAAAACCTGAGATGATGATTGCTTTATACCTAATTTTTAGTTAAGTAGTGTCTCAGCTGCTGCTCTTACACTTCTGTTCTTTCTCAGTACAGGTGAAGGTAGAAATTGTCTTTAAGCTCCTGCTTTTATCCACAGTAATAAATCACCTACTGATTAACTCCATAAGTTCTGATAAAGACTGAAAATGTGCATTACCCTGGAGTCTGAGCTAAACCCACATGAAAGACGTCTGTATTCACTCTTCACACCCTGGATGGAAGCTTCAGTAGAGGAAAAGCTGGGCAGGAAATCACTCTTCAGTGTGGAGGCTCACTTACTGGTTTAGACTGGAACGTCACTGTGTGGAGTCTGAATTATATATTATATATTATTATATTTTAAATAATGATAATAATAATAATAATATATGAATAAAATGTATGAAACTATATTTATTTATTAATCCTGTCACTGTGATTTAATGATTTAATGTCCAATACACAGTCAGGAGATGATAAGGAGATGTCTACCTTTAATTTCATTATCCCATAACTTCTGCTGTTTGTTTCTTACATCGATGACATTCAACCCCTATTTTATTCACTGACACCTTAATGTTAGGCTTCTGGAGATTTCAGGGCTTTTCTTATCCAGATGGTCATCCTCCTCATTTCCCTTTACACCTAGCCAACACCTAAAGAAGTTTACCATTGATCCCGTTGATCCATCCCCAGCTCTGGATCTAGTGATCTCTCTGGTGATCTCTTCTTCTGCTACTGCACACAACTTTAAGGTAACCATCAACAATCAGATGTCCATAAAAGCATTTCACTATCACATGCTGTGAGGATTCAGACTTCAGTAATACACACAGAGACAGCTTTCATTTCAAACTAGCATTTCCAGCTATTCTGCTCAGATGGCCATGTGAACATCTCTATAGGAGAAATGATGGTCAGTAAACAGACCTTCGAGTCCATACTGCTCTACATTTGTGATGGAGACATCAGCATGCCTCTGGAGGACTCACTGTATCCTTTAACAATACCAAAGTCTCTCTCTTGTGGAGGAACAGTTACACATACAAGCAGAACTAATGATAACAAATATACATGACATTCTGTCCACTTAAACTGTAGCACAGAAAAATCTGTGACTTGATGAACTCGACTTTATGGGACAAAGTGCAAACTAAAAAAGTGAAAAAAACTACAAATAGACATTTTATGACATTTGTTCACACTTGAATATTTTATTACACTGGATAATAAACAGATCTAACAAGATGTAGAGTAAAAAAAGAAATGTGCATTAATAATAGAATAGAATAGAATAGAATAGAATAGAATAGAATAGAATAGAATAGAATAGAATAGAATAGAATAGAATAGACAGCAACATACACTATATTGCCAAAAGTATTCGCTCACCCATCCAAATAATCAGAATCAGGTGTTCCAATCACTTCCATGGCCACAGGTGTATAAAATCAAGCACCTAGGCATGCAGACTGTTTTTACAAACATTTGTGAAAGAATGGGTCGCTCTCAGGAGCTCAGTGAATTCCAGCGTGGAACTGTGATAGGATGGCACCTGTGCAACAAATCCAGTCGTGAAATTTCCTCGCTCCTAAATATTCCACAGTCAACTGTCAGCTGTATTATAAGAACGTGGAAGTGTTTGGGAACGACAGCAACTCAGCCACGAAGTGGTAGGCCACGTAAACTGACGGAGCGGGGTCAGCGGATGCTGAGGCGCATAGTGCGAAGAGGTCACCAACTTTCTGCAGAGTCAATCGCTACAGACCTCCAAACTTCATGTGGCCTTCAGATTAGCTCAAGAACAGTGCGCAGAGAGCTTCATGGAATGGGTTTCCATGGCCGAGCAGCTGCATCCAAGCCATACATCACCAAGTGCAATGCAAAGCGTCGGATGCAGTGGTGTAAAGCACGCCGCCACTGGACTCTAGAGCAGTGGAGACGCGTTCTCTGGAGTGACGAATCACGCTTCTCCATCTGGCAATCTGATGGACGAGTCTGGGTTTGGCGGTTGCCAGGAGAACGGTACTTGTCTGACTGCATTGTGCCAAGTGTAAAGTTTGGTGGAGGGGGGATTATGGTGTGGGGTTGTTTTTCAGGAGCTGGGCTTGGCCCCTTAGTTCCAGTGAAAGGAACTCTGAATGCTTCAGCATACCAAGACATTTTGGACAATTCCATGCTCCCAACTTTGTGGGAACAGTTTGGAGCTGGCCCCTTCCTCTTCCAACATGACTGTGCACCAGTGACCAAAGCAAGGTCCATAAAGACATGGATGACAGAGTCTGGTGTGGATGAACTTGACTGGCCTGCACAAAGTCCTGACCTCAACCTGATAGAACACCTTTGGGATGAATTAGAGCGGAGACTGAGAGCCAGGCCTTCTCGTCCAACATCAGTGTGTGACCTCACAAATGCTCTTCTGGAAGAATGGTCAAAAATTCCCATAAACACACTCCTAAACCTTGTGGACAGCCTTCCCAGAAGAGTTGAAGCTGTTATAGCTGCAAAGGGTGGACCGACGTCATATTGAACCCTATGGATTAGGAATGGGATGTCACTTAAGTTCATATGCGAGTCAAGGCAGGTGAGCGAATACTTTTGGCAATATAGTGTATTTTGTAATTGTTACATTATAAAAGCTACAGTTCCTCCAACACAGACCATCAGAATGATCAGTTTCATATGAAGTAAAGATTAAATATGTGACATTATGTTCACACATTCCTCTGTCCCACTGAAGAATAGACAACATGTGTATAAACATTTACATCGTATATCTTGTTCCTCTTGGTTTTCTTCTTAGAGAACTGAAGTGAGTCGGAGTCAGAAACCTGCAGGAACACAGAAGATACACAGAGATGATAAAATATAAAAAATAAATCAGGGAAATTTGTTTAGAAGATATGAGCCTTATTATTATATTTCATTGTTAATAAACAAAATGTACCCAAGACACTAAAATTGCTGTCATTTATTTGTCTTCAAATGAAAGTATGTTAGTGAGAGGTTAATAAATTCTTCATCTGTATAAAATACACACTCCAGATGTACTGATTTGTGTTTAATCAGCATGAAACATTCTGGAGGTCAGTGTAGGTTTCAATTTCTCTCTCATTTACCTCATTAACTTCTGCATTATCTTCAGCACCTAATGGAACACAAGGCCATGATTTATTTATTATAATTAGAGAGATATACAGCTCTGGAAAAAAAAAACACTCCAAATATTTCTTAAATCAGGATCTCTACATGTTTGGAAGCCATTCCATTCCAGTGTCTGTTTAATTCCAACTCAATCTCACCTCATTCTGCTTAATGCAGTACGGTTTAGGTGATCACTTGAACCAAATCTTATTTAACAAGGAAATAAATGACTGCTGCTGTCATCACTATCCTCTTTCAGTAGGACCAGCTGGATGGCAAAAACAGTGCTAGTAGGACCTCAGAGGTAATTGGAGTACAAAGAGGAAAAGAAAAGTTTTGAGTGAGGAGAAGAAGGGTTCAATTCTGGCTTTATTGGCAGAGAGATACAGCGAGCATCATGTTGCTCCTATTCTTAAAATTTCAGTCTCGAACCCACTGTGAAATTTGGTGGAGGATTGGTGATGATCAGACCTGACTGACCTGACTGGCCAGACCTGACTTTGTCTCTCTATCCACCTTGAAGTACTGTGCAGATCAGCTGTCTCCAGTATTTACAGACATCTTTAACACCTCACTGGAGATATGCCATGTGCCAGTCTGCTTTAAGACTTCCACCATCATCTAAAAATCCCAGGATTACAGCACTTAATGACCACAGACCTTTTGCTCTGACATTTGTAATAATGAAGTCCTTTGAATGCCTCATGCTGCCCCTCCTAAAATAAATCATAAACCCTCTCCTGGACCCCCTGCATTTTGCCTACAGAGCCAACAGATCTGTGGATGATTAACATGGCTCTCCACTTCATCCTCCTGCATCTGAACTCCCCAGGAACCTATGCTAGAAAACTGTTTGAGGATTTTAGCTCTGCTTTTAATCATTCCAGCTCTACTACAGGACAAGCTCTGTTTCCACCTGGATCAGTGGAGCAAGTGGATCACAGACTTCCTGACTGACAGGAAGCAGCATGAGACACTAGGAAAACATGTCTCTGACTTACGGACCATCAATACTGGTTCCCCATGAGGCTGTGTTCATTTTCTACTCTTCTCCCTGTACAACCTCCAGTCACCAGTCTGCCAAACTACTGAAGTTTGTAAACGACACCACCCTCTTTGGGCTCATCTATAATGGTGATAACTTTGCCTATAGGTTGTACATTAATCATCTGGTAACCTGAACCTGGAGCTTAATGCTGTAAAAACAGTGGAGATGGTTGTTGACTTTAGGAAGAACCCAGCACCACCTACACCTATAACACTACATGACTCCCCAGTCAATACTGTAGACTCCTTCCACTTCTGCCTCCTTCCGCCTCCATCGTCTTTGGCCAGGACCTCAAGTGGATGCTGCATATAGACGGATTAATTTAAAAAGCACACCAGCGGTTGAACTTCCTGTGGCAACTAAAGAAGTTCAGCCTACCAAAGACAATGATGGTGCACTTCTACACCTCCATTATGGAGTCTATACTCACCTCCTCCATCACCACCTGGTACACTGCTGCCACTACCAGGGACAAAAACAGACTGCAGAGTGTCATTCACTCTGCTTAGAAGGTGACTGGCTGCAATTTACCACCTCTTTAGGACCTGTACACTTCCAGGACCCTGAAGTGGGCAGTTAAGATTGTGGCTGACCCTCACACCCTGGCGCAATCTTTTCAATGCTCTCCCCTCCTGCAAAGACTGTGGTCCAGCAAGATAAAAACCTCTTTCCATCAGCAACTGGCCTCATCAACAACATGCAGGACCCGCCATGGTCTCTTATCCACCTACTTGGACATTAACACATAAATGCACAAACCCCCTTTGTTGTGTTCATAAGCATCACATTAATGCACACGACTCAGGCAGCTATACTGCACCTGCACCTTATCTTACCTTCCTACCTCAAACTGAGAGTTTTTGGAATGGTCACTAATGTACAATTAATATACAGTTAATGTTTCCATCTCCACTGACAGTAGCACTGCTAATTTAATTGTTTGCACTGGTTCATTTTTTATACATTTGATTTTGGATGATGATATTTCATGATATAATATCACTGTAGTGTGAACTTTTTACATTTACCATAAATTTCACCCAAAAGCCAAATATCCTTAACTTTTTGTGAGTAGTGTATATCAATAAATACTCTTCCTGATTATCGTGGCCTTTGTAAATGTTACTCTGGTATCCTTTCTTTTGTAAAGACTGGAAAAAAATGTTGCAAACAGTATCCTGTTAATTACCATCTAATCAAACAATGAGTAAATAAATGAATATATACAACCAGAATACCTTAATCTGAACTACCTTAACTCTATTGTGTACTTTACTGATCTAAATTCCTTACGGAGCTTATCCTTGAAAAGTAAAGGGTTATAGTTTATTATTTGTCATTATTTGTAATTAAGTCATTTGTGGAGGGTTGTCAGGTGAATTGTTTTTTTGTTTTGTTTTTTTTAATAAATTGTGTGTAGCTATTTAAAAATGATAATTAATTAGTACAAATTAAAGGGTTAACTGTTAAAGCATTTAATAAATGTACTATGAGTCAGTGAATTTGAGTTCAATGTGGGTGTATTATCAGTAATGAAGTAATGGAGGCAATCGTATATATACACACTGGAAAGTTGCCTAATCCCAGGCCAGTGGCACTATTTGAAAAGAATTTTTCCTTTCTTTCTGGTTTGCAAATTTCTCAATGAGCTTTTAATTAAAGTCAGTCATCTCAGTGACCAGTCTCTTTTCCATTGACAGCATTCAGCCTCTCCTGTGTCTTGCTATTTCTCAGAAATGTCTTAATTATCTTGTGAAAGGGTATTTTTGTAAAGATATAAACGAATTTTCTTTCATCTCGAGATATTTCGCTTCCCCATTAATCAGTACTGTCCGTTAACTGACCATCTGCTGAGTGGTAATGGGACTCGTTGAGAATGGTCCAATCACATGAGGCCAAATATATAAAAACAATATTGATTTACTAACAACAAAAGTGGGAGGTTTCAAGGATAATTTGAAAGAAGCCAATCAGAGCTCAGCCTCAAATCACGTGATTTTCAAAACTTTGCGGACCTACATACGCACTCGTTTGTCCGGCGCCCTGCACACACAAATACAGTTTCGATTTTTTATTTTAAATAAATGATAATATGACTAACAGTGAAATAATATGACTAAATGATTTTATTTCGTTATTAAAATATATAATTATTGTTCATGTGTTAATGTACCATTCTTCTCTGGCTAACTTTAAGGGGGCAGCGCCCCCTATTGACCGGCCGCCACTGCACTGAACTCTACAAGTCTCGGACACATGCAAAGAAACGCTCTAAAGCACATAAGCCTTCAGAAATAATGACACTAAACATTTCTATATACAATGTTTTAGTGATTAAATCTCTGAGATCTTGCAAGTCCCTGCAAGTCCTCCATAAACCAAACAGAAATAAACATGTTAATGTAAATATAAATTAGGTGTTTTTTTTTTTATTATTATTTTATTTTATTTTAGAGCAGTTTTACTGTCTGAGCCTCAACAAAACTCTTATTTTCTTACAAAATTAATATGGACATTTTATAATATCTATTAACACGTCAATATTTTATTACACCAGATGACAAACTGAGAAATTTTATACAAGCTTTAAAGTAAAAAAATGAAATGTAAATAATATGTGACATTATGTTCACACATTCCTCTGTCTCACTGAAAAATACACAACATGTGTATAAACTTCTACATCGTGTCTCTTGTCCCTCTTGGTTTTCTTCTTAGAGAACTGAAGTGCAGCGTAATTCACAGAGTCCGAGTCAGAAACCTGCAGGAACACAGAAGATGCACAGAGACCATAAAATATAAAAATAAATCAGGGACACTGAATATATTTTATATAGAGGATCTTATTGAGCTGGAGTGAGATTTAATAGAGATCATAAAACCCACATGTAGGAGAAACATTTTTAAAATTAAATTTAGGTTAATAATATATAATAAGAAGAAGAACATGTTTGGTCACATGAACTAAACATTTTGACCCAAACTTCAATAACTCATAAACAAGTAGTCTATAAATATTATTAGTTTAATATTGAAATAGCCTTCTGTCAGTGGAGTTATTAATAATAAAAAGCTCTATGACTAATAAACAGAGGAAATATATTTATATTTAAATAATGCACCTCATATTTTATTAGCTTTATTGTATTCATTTATTTAAAAAAGATAAACCTGTAGTAAGAGGGTCCTGTTGTTTGAGAAACCCTGATTATTTATTATTTATTGATTTTTTTTAAACTGTTTTAAATAATTTTAAATAAACAAATTTTCATTAAAACTCTGAACTGATTCTATTTTTGAATATTAATTAATTGTGAAATATTTGAAATATATACTTTTTTTCTTGCTGATGAGCATTATTATTATATTTCAATATTAATATGTTAGAAATGACACTAAATGCAGTAAATATCCAGTTGCTGTAATTTATTTGTTGTTTGTTTTAAAATAAAAGTTTTTACTGAGAGGTTATGAAATTCTTCATCAGGACAAAATAAACACCCCAGATGTACTGATTTGTGTTTAATGATTGTGAATCATTCTGGAGGTCAGTGTGTGTGTGTGTGTGTGTGTGTGTGTGTTTAGATTATTAATTATTTACCTCATTAACTTCTTCATTATCTTCAACACCTAATATAATACAATACAATACAATTATTATTATTATTATTATTATTATTATTATTATTATTATTATTATTAGAGGAGTATATATTTTTACCTCTGTGTGTTTTTCTGTACTTCAGTATGATGAAGATCAGGACAGTGAGAAGAAACACAATCACTGCACCAAACACCACAATCAGCATGAAGAACACAGCAGGAGACACTGAACCTGGGAGACAAACTTTAAAGAAAGTGTTTTAATCATTAAACCTGCATCAGATTTTAATATAAAATGTACAGAAACCTTTGAGAGAGAAAAAACAACAAACCTGTTTCTTTGTTCAAGTTCTTAGGTAATGTTTTATTCATACCTGAAAGAAGAAACATTAATTTTAGAACCTTAATCATTCCAGTCAACTTTTACTGAAACTCTTCACTCCATAAATTTACCTTTCACTTGTAAATAGGTGGAGTTTCTAAATCTAACTTGCTCCAGTTGTGTGAAGCTGCAGTAATAGAGTCCTGTATCAGAGACGTTTACTGCAGTGATTGTGAGAGACGTTTTACTGCCATGAACAGACATCACTATTCTCTCACTCTCACTAAAGAAGTAACACGTCTCTGATGGAGCTGATGTCCTAAACCTTTTACACCCAAGAAGAAGTGGAACTGAATCACTCGTCTGTTTAAACCAGAAGATGAAAGATGTTTCAGTCAGATCATGTTGGCACCAAATAGTGACGTTATCTCCAGCTTCTGCCTCCAAATTTGGGGAGCTCAGAGTCTCTGAGAGCAAACCTGCAACCCAGAAAAGACAATGCGCATTATAACACCATCACAGACTTATACAAATCAGTATTAAGGTACACTTGCACACAGTATTTGGCAGGTAGGTTGTTCCAATCTTTTATGGATATAGACTGCTCTTCACTGGTGCACTGTGAGGACTGACTTGTAAAGGAGTGATGGTTTCTTACATGTTTATTACCTTAATAAATGTTTATTCTGTTTAGTTTATTCCTTTTGGCCAAAAAATGTCTGCATTATTTCTTTACTCATAACTTTTTTCACTGATTGTGCAATTTTTAATTCACTTGTTTTTTACAGTCTGTCTGAGGGGAATAGTTTCTACTTCCTCAAAATCACTTAATTTTTGCAGTCGGTTTGAGAGACTCAAAGCTTTTATTGTTATTTTTATGTAACTGTTTAGTTTATATGAGTGTTTATTATTTAGAATTTCCTACAATTACTTTCAAGAAAGAAAGAAAAAGGAAGTGCAGAAAAACCATATCAAGATTCTCCATGATGCTCAGTAAAATTTACTAAAGCTAGTTTCCTCATCAAGCTGCACTAATTGTAGCTGAGACTCATTTCAGTAGTCAGTAACAGTTTACTAAAGCACATGTTGTAACACCAAAATATTGACTTTATTCAGTTTAACACTGTTTACTGCTCTTTAAAGTTTTTATTCTTTTTATTTTTATTCTTTTTATTTTTGAAGGCATCTTTGCTTTACAACATTTCTTTGAATGTGTCTAAGACTTCTGCACAGTTCTGTGTATATATACTGAGCATCTTGGAGAATCTTCCACAGTTTTTCTGGAGACTTTGACTGTCGCATGTTGCATGCAAAATAAAGACACCTTCATTATGGTTTCTGTCTGAAACGTGGTGGTACATGATACTTAATATTATATTCAATATATTTATATTTGATATTATTAATTTGTTTTATTGTTGAAAAAGTAATGATTGGGAGAAAAAGAAAAAGTTTTATACTGACCCAGTAATGCAGAAATCATAAAATCTATAACAAATGATCTACTAAATATAGGTGGCCTAAGACTTTTGCATAATATTGTATATATAGCTATTACATGCAAATAAGACATGATAGTTTCTTTTACTTTTACTAAAGGAAAAATGATGTGTAAATTCCCAGTAAAAATCTTACAGCTGGATTTAATCTTTTAATTGAAATCTTATCATTTATCTTACCCTCAGTTACACAACTATTTACTGGTAAATATAAAACAAATCTAATAAGAATTTAGTAAAGTAATAAGTGAGATTATAAACTTACCCATGACACAGAGAAACACAGAGAGAGTTGTAAACTGAAGCATTGTGTATCAGACCAGAGACAAAGAGGAAACGGTCTGTTGGGTGAATCAAACCCTGGTGTATCTGTGTGCAGGGGTGAGGAGAGTTATACACACTACAGCACTTAGAAAAAAAAGGAGGGGCCCACAGGAAAAAGGTAACCTGAAATAGATGTGTTATTGATCTCTATAGTTTCTCAGACTGAAAAAGAGTCTTCTGTTTCTCAGATTTTTCTTCTGACATAAAACACTGCAGTAATCTCACTAAACTATACCAATGTTTCTGATTAAAGAAAATATTTACAAAACAAAGTAAATTATTTTTGAACGTTTGTTTAGTGTGTAGTCTTTAGCATTAGTGAAAATAATCCTGGTGTGTTTCTGTACAGTTCAGTGGGTTTTTATAACCGTCTTTTCACAGGGTGATTGAACAGAATCCATGGGAGTGTTGATGATTTCTGAACAGAGTTAGAGCAGAGACATGCAATGAGATCACACTTCTTTTCCAAGATCATTCACAATTAAATAACACACACACACACACACACACACACACATATACACACACACACACATATACACACACACACACACACACACACACACACTTTTAAAGTGTCATTTCAGTGTATCATCTGATGTTCATTCAAACACACTGCCAGGTTTATTTCATTCTACAAACTAATGGAACTGATGTAGTTATTTTAACAAACCTGATCTGGAGAATCTGAATGTGAAACATTTTCATCTGTTTATCAGATTATCAGTGGTGTCAACTGCTCTATAAATACTGCACAACAATCAGGATTCACCTTTTTATTATGAACATAATCTGTCAGGTTTGTTTTGTGCAAATTTAATAGTGTAAAAAATGGTTACACTATTATGATATAATATAAAGAGCAGCTGGTGGTGAGAAGCAGAGGAACCTCAGGTGAATGTGTCAGTTTTCACACTTCAAATGCAAGCTTCATGCATGCAAAAGTAGCAGGTGTCTGGTCTGTGGTTGGAAAATGATCACAACAGAAAAATGGACAGTTGCTGCATAGGGGTGAGATAAAACTTGTGGTTTAAGAGATGGCTTCACATGACTACCAGGCAGCTGAAACAAATAAAGACAAAAAGAAAAATGTATCTGTCTATAAAATCATTTTATTATTGCTCTGAAAATCATATGTACAGTGGGGTGTGTATTGTTTTCTGTGTGATGACTGAACTCTCTGCTTCAGCTCTTTCTGGAGCTCTTTTCGAGTGCTGCTTCACTCCTGAGCTGCTCTTCTGATTAACTTCCTAACTGTTCAGTCAGAGATCTTGTGAGATGTTCCTGTTCATGGCTGGTTGATGGATGATTGATGTTGGTGATGTTTCTACTTTCAGATAACAGACATGATGCTGCTTACAGGAACATTTAGGAGTTGAGAAATCCGTCTCTAATCAGTGCTGTTAATCTGCTGCTCAACAATGTTGCTGTGAAGATCATGGAGTAGATCGTTATCCATTACACATCATCAGATGGTTTTTGAGCTTCAGCTTGCTTATAAATGGTTTGTTTACCTGCACTCAGAGGTGGATTCTCCTTTTTCTAAGAGTGAAAATACAAACCTACCAACACACACTAACCCAACTGATTATAATCAACACAGGAAAGAGAACTAATTACTACAATCAGCTGTTTTTCTTACTGTGTTCAATACTTTTTCTGTTATTCCATTTTTTCTGTGTAGTTTTATTGAGTTAATATCAATGTCTGGTCTACATTACATGTGAATATCTGCACTAGAAAAATGTTTAACTTGTTTAAAACTTATTTCCCTCACTGCATATGGCACAAGCAGCACAAGAACCATTAAAGCTCTCACACACTGCATTTTACTGGGGTTTGAAGACACAGACTCACACAGGTACTCTGACTGCCCCCTACTGGTTAGTTATAACACACCTCTCACCTCCTAATGAAAGACCAGAGCTCTGAGTGCTTCCTTACTGGTTCCTAACAGAGGTGGACAGTAAAGAAGTACATTTACTTGAGTACTGTACTTAAGTACACTTTTTGAGTATCTGTACTTTACTTGAGTATTATTTTTTCTGGATACTTTTTACTTTAACTTCAATACATTTGAAAGACAAATACTCTACTTTTTACTCCATTACATTTCTATCAAGGTCATTGAGTAGAAAGTAGTTACATTAATCATAGGATGATTTTTTTCACTCTTGTAGCATCACGTGTTGTAAAGTTCAGTGGTTTTCCATAATTTTTTGAACTCAGTTGCTCAATTGATCAATTGCTGACAAAATGGACGAATATATGCTTTGTATATTATACACCATGTACACTATATTGCCAAAAGTATTCGCTCACTTGCCTTGACTCGCATATGAACTTAAGTGACATCCCATTCCTAATCCATAGGGTTCAATATGACGTCGGTCCACCCTTTGCAGCTATAACAGCTTCAACTCTTCTGGGAAGGCTGTCCACAAGGTTTAGGAGTGTGTTTATGGGAATTTTTGACCATTCTTCCAGAAGAGCATTTGTGAGGTCACACACTGATGTTGGACGAGAAGGCCTGGCTCTCAGTCTCCGCTCTAATTCATCCCAAAGGTGTTCTATCGGGTTGAGGTCAGGACTCTGTGCAGGCCAGTCAAGTTCCTCCACACCAGACTCTGTCATCCATGTCATTAGGGACCTTGCTTTGTGCACTGGTGCACAGTCATGTTGGAAGAGGAAGGGGCCAGCTCCAAACTGTTCCCACAAAGTTGGGAGCATGGAATTGTCCAAAATGTCTCGGTATGCTGAAGCATTCAGAGTTCCTTTCACTGGAACTAAGGGGCCAAGCCCAGCTCCTGAAAAACAACCCCACACCATAATCCCCCTCCACCAAACTTTACACTTGGCACAATGCAGTCAGACAAGTACCGTTCTCCTGGCAACCGCCAAACCCAGACTCGTCCATCAGATTGCCAGATGGAGAAGCGCGATTCGTCACTCCAGAGAACGCGTCTCCACTGCTCTAGAGTCCAGTGGCGGCGTGCTTTACACCACTGCATCCGACGCTTTGCATTGCACTTGGTGATGTATGGCTTGGATGCAGCTGCTCGGCCATGGAAACCCATTCCATGAAGCTCTCTGCGCACTGTTCTTGAGCTAATCTGAAGGACACATGAAGTTTGGAGGTCTGTAGCGATTGACTCTGCAGAAAGTTGGCGACCTCTTCGCACTATGCGCCTCAGCATCCGCTGACCCCGCTCCGTCAGTTTACGTGGCCTACCACTTCGTGGCTGAGTTGCTGTCGTTCCCAAACACTTCCACGTTCTTATAATACAGCTGACAGTTGACTGTGGAATATTTAGGAGCGAGGAAATTTCACGACTGGATTTGTTGCACAGGTGGCATCCTATCACAGTTCCACGCTGGAATTCACTGAGCTCCTGAGAGCGACCCATTCTTTCACAAATGTTTGTAAAAACAGTTTGCATGCCTAGGTGCTTGATTTTATACACCTGTGTCCATGGAAGTGATTGAGTGATTGGAACACCTGATTCTGATTATTTGGATGGGTGAGCGAATACTTTTGGCAATATAGTGTATAATGATAATGGTAATGATGTTAGTTAACACACAAAAACGTATGCTGTGTCCAAATTCTCATACTATGTGTCCTAAATAGTATTCAAAAATAGAATTAGTATGCCCCAAATCGTAGTATACTGAAAAGAGTATTCCAAAAATTCCTGGATGGTCTACTACTTCCGGTAGAAATTCAAAGTGCAGAACAATGCACACTCTAATGGGTAATATTGCCCACAATGCATTGCACACAGGAGGGAGGAGCCTGGACAATGGTGTAAATGCATATTAAAACGGTGTAAATGAATTGTGGAAATATATATAACTCTTTGTTAAAGCAGTGTTGCTGTTGGGTGGTTGTACAGCTACAGTTGTGTAGCTGGGTTTTAAAGCAGGTTAGATTTTTTTTCTGACCAGTCTTCATTTACAGACCATTTGATTGAAATGTTCATGAGTGGATACACATAGATGTGTACAGGTACATCTCAAAATTTAGAATATAATGAAAAAGGTCAATATTTTTTGTCACTCAGATGAGAAAGTGAAACCCATATATTATATAGATTCATTACACATAGAGTGAAATATTTCAAGCCTTTCTTGAAATTGTGATGATTATGGCGTACAGATAAGGAAAACCCAAAATTCTGTGTCTCAGAGAATTAGAATATTGTGAAAAAGTTCAATATTGGAAAGTCATGGTGTTGCACCCTAATCAGCTAATTACCTCAAAACACCTGCAAAGGTTTCCTGAGCTTTTAAATGGTCTCTCAGTCTGGGTCAGTAGGCTACACAATCATGGGGAAGACTGCTGACCTGACAGTTGTCCAGAAGACAGTCAATGACACCCTCCACAAGGAGGGTAAGCCACAAAAGGTCATTGCTAAAGAAGCTGGTTGTTCACAGAGTGCTGTATCCAAGCATATTCATAGAAAGTTGAGTGGAAGGAAAAAGTGTGGTAGGAAAAGGTGCACCAGCAAAAGGGATAACCACAGCCTTGAGAGGATTGTCAGGCAAAATCCATTCAAGAATTTGGGGGAGCTTCAGACGAATCCTAGACATGGCCTACAAATGTTGCATCCCTCATGTCAAGCCACTCCTGAACCAGAGACAATGTCAGAAGTATCTTACCTGGGCTGTGGAGAAAAAGAACTGGACTGTTGCTCAGTGGTCCAAAGTCCTCTTTTCAGATGAAAGTAAGTTTTGCATTTCATTTGGAAATCAAGGTCCCAGAGTCTGGAGGAAGAGTGGAGAGGCACAGAATCCATGTTGCTTGAAGTCCAGTGTGAAGTTTCCACAGTCAGTGATGATTTGGGCTGCCATGTCATCTGCTGGTGTTGGTCCACTGTGTTTTCTGAAGTCCACAGTCAACGCAGCCATCTACCAGGAAATCTTAGAGCACTTCTGCTGACAAGCTTTATGGAGATGCTGATTTCATTTTCCAGCAGCACTTGGCACCTGCCCACACTGCTAAAGGTACCATAAGCTGGTTCAATGACCATGGTGTTACTGTGCTTGATTGGCCAGCAAACTCTCCTGACCTGAACCCCATAGAGAATCTATGGGGTATTGTCAAGAGGAAGATGAGACACCAGACCCAACAATGCAGATGACCTGAAGGCCGCTATCAAAGCAACCTGGGCTTCCATTACACCTGAGCAGTGCCACAGGCTGATTGCCTCCATGCCACGCCGCACTGATGCAAAAGGAGGCCCAACCACGTATTGAGTGCATAGAAACGGACATACTTTTCAGAAGTCTGACATTTCTCTTTGAAATATCCTTTTTTTATTGATCTTAAGTAATAATCTAATTTTCTGAGACACAGAATTTTGGGTTTTCCTTATCTGTAAGCCATAATCATCACAATTTCAAGAAATCAAGGCTTGAAATATTTCACTCTGTGTGATGTGATCTATATAATATATGGGTTTCACTTTCTGAACTGAGTAACAAAATATTTACCTTTTTCATATTCTAATTTTTTGAGATGTACCTGTACTTTTTTGTTGGGGGTGGTAGGAGTGTTGAATTAAAAATGAAAATGATTATACCTGTCTTTTTTTGTCAATTCAGTTGTTTGATTTCTATAGGTTTTGTAACATTTTAAAAGCTCTTAATTCCACAGATACTACAAACTGGTCAGTATATTCACTAGGTTGCTACAAGAGGTACTGTAAGTATTGCATACAACAATAATAAAACAATGCATTGACATTTACTTTTGATACTTAAGTACTTTTAAAAACAAGTACTTCTGTACTTTTACTTAAGTAAAAATCTGTCTTTACATCTTTTACTTGTAATGGAGTAATGTTTGACCAGTAGTATCTGTACTTTCACTCAAGTAAGGAAGTTGTGTACTTTGTCCACCTCTGGTTCCTAAGAAGTCCTGTGTGTTTACTGTAGTGCTGGATTCAGTGAAACTGCCATGATTTTGTAGAACAGAATTATCTGGAACATTCAATACAGGGAATAAACTCATACATCTCGACATTAGTCTTAATATTAATATATAAAATGTGTAGTTAAATGGAAAAGATCCGGATTATGTACTTCCTTTATCCCTTCATGAACTCCCTCAGAAGTTTAATGTGAGACACGTTCGGGATTTGACTTTTAAACACACAAACTCATTTCCCACATCCTTCAGTAACTATGCTAATAGTTAATATGCTACTATGAATTATTCACGGACATTTCCAAAAAAAAAAAACTTGGATATCGGAAACCCGGTGTGTGTTGAGTCTTCATCAGTGTTGTAGAGAAGCGGTGTGATTTATAATGACGACTCCATGAAATGAGACACAGCCCACTGTACATGGAAACATTAGCGACTTTTGTACTGAAACATTAATAAAACATTTTTAGACTAGTCTTACTTCTGAAATGAAACTTCCGGATTCACAAGTCTATGAAAATTATTTATCAGAACAATTTATAGTTCTGATAAAATACATGAACTTTAGAAACCCACCATGTCTGAATAAACACTATTTTTTTCCTACCCATTTTATGTAAGTCCCGCCTCCTTCACAATGATTGGCTAATCCTTAATTCCGCTCGTATGCGCCCAATCACAGTCCGAGTAGGATTTATTACTAAATCCGAATTCAGCTCACAAACTCCAAGAATCGTAACATTAAGTATATGTGATACATAAAACTTCAATATATAATAAGTGTTCTGTCATTAATGTGTTTTCACTGACAATTAAGTCTCTTTTTCACTGAAACCCTGTAGCGCCATCTTCTGACCATAATTTAGAACTAGAACTTGTGACGCTGTAACACAAGAATTTCCCACAAGGAATCAAAAAAAGTCACATGTTGACATGTTCATGTGTTGATGCCTTACTGGTGAATAAACATGTAGAATTTGAGACACATCACACAATGGAATTATGTTTTACTTCTTGTTTGTGTGGGGTGAAATGTTAATTTAAACACCATAGTAACCCATTTACATAATGTTAAATTATAAAAGACAAACAATTTCAAGAAACAAAGACATAAAATAAAAATAATGAAATAAAGAATATAACAAACAAAATGTATAATTACAACAAATTGTATAATACAATCAAATTAAACAGTTTTACTGCTTTTGGATTTTTCATTTTACTAAAGGCGTCTGATAAATATTTTAGATCAATTTTAAACACAATAAGCAAAGGAGGGGATTTAAAGTATCTACTTTTATGTATAAAATATTAAGCCAATTATATAATATTATTAAAATCCTACAAAACAGAGCACTCTTTGGTTATTCCGTACATTACATCTCGTAAGGTTAGAGTAAAAGCACCAGTAACCACACCCTTCTCCAACATCCAGTACTGCTGCTCAACATACTGCCCTTCTCTAGCCGATCAGTACAGTGACGTCACTGACGCGCAACCGGTTAGTGTTAAACATGTGACCCTTTAAAAAAAATTGTGTTTAATTCTGTGATTGGCATGTATTATTATTATTATTATTATTATTATTATTATTATTATTATTATTATTATTTTCTACGAGTACTATACTTATGTCCCGGATTTGAGGCTATAAAGATCTTCTAATTAGCTGGAAAGTCCATTACATATATAGCCCAAGTATATGTTTTCGTAAAGAAAGTGTAAAAACTTGCATTAACAAGAATAAACACACTTCTGTTTAAGAACAAACGTCCTTCTTTCACTGCAGTATCATATCAGATCTGCAGTTTATAGTCAGTCTACTGTCACTATTGTTCAACATTTACCGGATTAAACATCTGATAGTTTGTGCCAAGTGTAAAGTTTGGTGGAGGGGGGATTATGGTGTAGGGTTGTTTTTCAGGAGCTGGGCTTGGCCCCTTAGTTCCAGTGAAAGGAACTCTGAATGCTTCAGCATACCAAGGCATTTTGGACAATTCCATGCTCCCAACTTTGTGGGAACAGTTTGGAGCTGGCCCCTTCCTCTTCCAACATCTCACCAAACTCACCAGCTGATGAAAGATGTAGAGAAAACGGGAGAAAAAGCAGGACTTTGAACACAGCGCTGCTGTCCTCCATTTTTCAGTGTAGAATTTAACCGAACAGAAATAAAGAATCTCATGAATTAGGATGAATTGTGAATTTCCCTTTGGGATGAATAAAGTATCTATCTATCTATCTATCTATCTATCTATCTATCTATCTATCTATCTATCTATCTATCTATCTATCTATCTATCTATCTATCTATCTATCTATCTATCTATGAATGAAATTTTGTGGCACACTGGAATAACTTCCTCACAGCGTTCACCACCATGCAAAACTGCAGGAGAGAAAAAAAATTAGCCGAGACTTTGTCGGACAAGGTCACATGATTGTAATTGTTGATCTGATTGGTTGCTTCAGTGTTCGATGTCTGATTTTTTTTCCAGAGGTGGAGCTTTAAATCCAGTGGATTTAGTAAAAAAAAAAAACTGAAAAGATGCAAGGGCTTAGCATTGTTGCCTCACAGCGAGAAGGTCCTGTTGTGTGTGGGGGCATTGTGTAGAGTATTACTGCAGACAACTTATTATTAAGTCATCCAGAAAAAGATCCCAAACTCTGCAATACTATGAACAATTGCCCACAAATAAGATAAATACCACAGATATTTAAATATGCATTGCCATAAATATTCACTGTAAAATGAAGACTGAGTGGGATACAATCATTATGAATGCAAATAAATGTTTGTACAGATTCGCTGCTTGCTCTGTCCACAGCAGAAGCATTAAAAGTGTCGATTGTATTGAAAAAGGCTTCACTGCTCCAAGCTTTGACCCTTTAATGTTGTGTGACCGTTTGGTAGCGTCATTATATTTCATTAACATTTTTTTTTTATAACTTAACCCAAGCTGATTGGGCAGCCGTTTGATAGATGCCTATATTTAAATAATTATGGGGTCTGTTAAAAAAAAAACAGTTATATATTGTTATTATTGACCAAATTAAATAAATAAAGTAAGAATTTTTCCATTGCTTTGGACATTAAAGGGTTAACACTTGGTGATTTATTAGCAGTTTCTATTTTATAATGAAATAAATATACTGTGCTTGTATGACTCATGGATAATAGTGCTTGTGTGAAACACACACACAGGTTGGTATTTACTACAAAAGATATCAAATGTCAAATCACACACATATAGAATCGGCCTGAAATAATGGCTATTTATTTAACATTCAGTTTGTTGAACCCTAGTAAGAGTAATTATAAGGAATAATAATACAGCAGTTTTCAAACATATTGTAAGAATGATTAATTAATGGGTATATTTTCCTTATAATAATACATAATAGTTTAAATGTATTTCATTTCAGTTTTGCAGTAAATGATAAAATGAAGATAGATCAGAGGAGGAATGGAGCAGAAGAGGACACAGGAATAACATCTCAGAATAACAGCAAGAACATGCAATGTCCGAGAAAAAAAAAAAAAAAGCCTACAGACCAGAGTCAAGGGTTGCATTACATATATATTCACATTTTACATAAAAAGATTCATGCAAATTACAAGCAAAACAAAAGAAAAACAATATGTACATGTATTCTGGTTAAAGAAAGAAAAAAAAGTCTCACTTCAGCAGTGGAAAAAAGAGAGAGATTTCTGGCATTTGGCACACGCTCTTACAGAGTGACATACAAGAATGCTTAGAAGTAAATGTACATACAACATACAACAATACATAAAACAAGCAGGAAAAATGAGAGCTAGTTTAAGTGCTTCAGGAAGAGGTAGGTCTTCATCCACCGCTTGAAGACGGTCAGTGACTCGACTGTTTGGACATCTAGGGGACGTTCATTCCACCACCTTGGTGCCAGAACAGAGAAGAGTCTTGATGTATACCTACCTTTTACCCTGAGAGATGGTGGGACCAGTCGAGCAGTGCCAGTGGACCTGAGGGAGCGAGGTGCAGTCTGAGGAGAAATAAGAGCTTTGAGGTAAGAGTGCAGTGGGGTGGTGTGGGAGAACTTAGGCAGGTCATGCAGCTGCATTTTAGATCATTTACAGAGGACAAACTGCATTCAGCATTCAGAGGTATATATACTGTGTTAAAAATATTGTTTGTTGCTTCAGACAGGAACATGTTAAAATGTCATTATAAAGCACAGCTACAACGTGTGCTATTCGTGGCTACATTTACAACCAGGAGAAATTTCATTTGTGGCTTAAAGAAGAGTTTTACCTACACACGGCTAAAGTTAAGGCGGACTAGTAAAGCTCAGATAAAGATACTAGTAGACTATAACTAATAGCAGTAATAATAGTAATAATCACCTGCAGCTGTGTGATTACACGAGCTCCCTCGAAACCTAAGCTTAAGGTGAGACATGTTCAGGCTTTGACTTTTAAATACACAAACTCATTTCCCACATCCTTCACAACCGACTGTATTACAGTGAAGGTTCTGCTAAACCTCCGAGATCTTCACAAGCAACTGAATCAACAAGAGATAAATATGTTACTGTAATTTATCCACTGACACTTTTTTTTAAGTAATATCTACAGCAATGCTCAAAAAAGACAAAACACAATCAACTCTTATTTTTATCTGGATGTACCACAGTTATGACGCTGTCACTAGTTTATTTGTTAAATAATTTAATACTTTCTATATAAAACCATAGACAACATATAACATTGTTTGTGCCTTAAATGTCTGAACATCACATTCATAGCACTTCATAATAAAAATAAGTCTCATATCATACATGTAAATCTAATGCATTCACTACATTTGCTCTGAAAAGCAGAAATAGTTGGTTTGTTAAACACTGATATATCAGGAGGCATTAGAAGTCAACAGCAAAGCTCTCGATTTACCAGTCAACCTATGTTCCTACTCTCACTTATGGTCATGAGCTTTGGGTCATGACCAAAAGGACCAGATCCCGGATACAAGCGGCCAAAATGAGTTTCCTTCATAGGGTGGCATAGTGTTCCCTTAGAGAGAGGGTAAGGAGCTCTGTCACCCGGGAGGAGCTCGGAGTAGAGCCGCTGCTCCTCCACATCGAAAGGGGCCAGCTGAGGTGGAAGGGGGTAGACCCAGGACACACTGGAGGGACTATGTCTCTCGGCCGACTGCTTAAACTGCTGCTCCTGTCTAGTCAGTCATTTGTGTTTGTCTGTCATTTGTGTACATTATATATATATATATATATATATACACTATATTGCCAAAAGTATTCGCTCACCCATCCAAATAATCAGAATCAGGTGTTCCAATCACTTCCATGGCCACAGGTGTATAAAATCAAGCACCTAGGCATGCAGACTGTTTTTACAAACATTTGTGAAAGAATGGGTCGCTCTCAGGAGCTCAGTGAATTCCAGTGTGGAACTGTGATAGGATGCCACCTGTGCAACAAATACAGTCGTGAAATTTCCTCGCTCCTAAATATTCCACAGTCAACTGTCAGCTGTATTAAAAGAACGTGGAAGTGTTTGGGAACGACAGCAACTCAGCCACGAAGTGGAAGGCCACGTAAACTGACGGAGCGGGGTCAGCGGATGCTGAGGCACATAGTGCGAAGAGGTTGCCAACTTTCTGCAGAGTCAATCGCTACAGACCTCCAAACTTCATGTGGCCTTCAGATTAGCTCAAGAACAGTGCGCAGAGAGCTTCATGGAATGGGTTTCCATGGCCGAGCAGCTGCATCCAAGCCATACATCACCAAGTGCAATGCAAAGCGTCGGATGCAGTGGTGTAAAGCACGCCGCCACTGGACTCTAGAGCAGTGGAGACGCGTTCTCTGGAGTGACGAATCACGCTTCTCCATCTGGCAATCTGATGGACGAGTCTGGGTTTGGCGGTTGCCAGGAGAACGGTACTTGTCTGACTGCATTGTGCCAAGTGTAAAGTTTGGTGGAGGGGGGATTATGGTGTGGGGTTGTTTTTCAGGAGCTGGGCTTGGCCCCTTAGTTCCAGTGAAAGGAACTCTGAATGCTTCAGCATACCAAGACATTTTGGACAATTCCATGCTCCCAACTTTGTGGGAACAGTTTGGAGCTGGCCCCTTCCTCTTCCAACATGACTGTGCACCAGTGCACAAAGCAAGGTCCATAAAGACATGGATGACAGAGTCTGGTGTGGATGAACTTGACTGGCCTGCACAAAGTCCTGACCTCAACCTGATAGAACACCTTTGGGATGAATTAGAGCGGAGACTGAGAGCCAGGCCTTCTCGTCCAACATCAGTGTGTGACCTCACAAATGCGCTTCTGGAAGAATGGTCAAAAATTCCCATAAACACACTCCTAAACCTTGTGGACAGCCTTCCCAGAAGAGTTGAAGCTGTTATAGCTGCAAAGGGTGGACCGACGTCATATTGAACCCTATGGATTAGGAATGGGATGTCACTTAAGTTCATATGCGAGTCAAGGCAGGTGAGCGAATACTTTTGGCAATATAGTGTATTTTGTAATTGTTACATTATAAAAGCTACAGTTCCTCCAACACAGACCATCAGAATGATCAGTTTCATATGAAGTAAAGATTAAATATGTGACATTATGTTCACACATTCCTCTGTCCCACTGAAGAATAGACAACATGTGTATAAACATTTACATCGTATATCTTGTTCCTCTTGGTTTTCTTCTTAGAGAACTGAAGTGAGTCGGAGTCAGAAACCTGCAGGAACACAGAAGATACACAGAGATGATAAAATATAAAAAATAAATCAGGGGAATTTGTTTAGAAGATATGAGCCTTATTATTATATTTCATTGTTAATAAACAAAATGTACCCAAGACACTAAAATTGCTGTCATTTATTTGTCTTCAAATGAAAGTATGTTAGTGAGAGGTTAATAAATTCTTCATCTGTATAAAATACACACTCCAGATGTACTGATTTGTGTTTAATCAGCATGAAACATTCTGGAGGTCAGTGTAGGTTTCAATTTCTCTCTCATTTACCTCATTAACTTCTGCATTATCTTCAGCACCTAATGGAACACAAGGCCATGATTTATTTATTATAATTAGAGAGATATACAGCTCTGGAAAAAAAAAACACTCCAAATATTTCTTAAATCAGGATCTCTACATGTTTGGAAGCCATTCCATTCCAGTGTCTGTTTAATTCCAACTCAATCTCACCTCATTCTGCTTAATGCAGTACGGTTTAGGTGATCACTTGAACCAAATCTTATTTAACAAGGAAATAAATGACTGCTGCTGTCATCACTATCCTCTTTCAGTAGGACCAGCTGGATGGCAAAAACAGTGCTAGTAGGACCTCAGAGGTAATTGGAGTACAAAGAGGAAAAGAAAAGTTTTGAGTGAGGAGAAGAAGGGTTCAATTCTGGCTTTATTGGCAGAGAGATACAGCGAGCATCATGTTGCTCCTATTCTTAAAATTTCAGTCTCGAACCCACTGTGAAATTTGGTGGAGGATTGGTGATGATCAGACCTGACTGACCTGACTGGCCAGACCTGACTTTGTCTCTCTATCCACCTTGAAGTACTGTGCAGATCAGCTGTCTCCAGTATTTACAGACATCTTTAACACCTCACTGGAGATATGCCATGTGCCAGTCTGCTTTAAGACTTCCACCATCATCTAAAAATCCCAGGATTACAGCACTTAATGACCACAGACCTTTTGCTCTGACATTTGTAATAATGAAGTCCTTTGAATGCCTCATGCTGCCCCTCCTAAAATAAATCATAAACCCTCTCCTGGACCCCCTGCATTTTGCCTACAGAGCCAACAGATCTGTGGATGATTAACATGGCTCTCCACTTCATCCTCCTGCATCTGAACTCCCCAGGAACCTATGCTAGAAAACTGTTTGAGGATTTTAGCTCTGCTTTTAATCATTCCAGCTCTACTACAGGACAAGCTCTGTTTCCACCTGGATCAGTGGAGCAAGTGGATCACAGACTTCCTGACTGACAGGAAGCAGCATGAGACACTAGGAAAACATGTCTCTGACTTACGGACCATCAATACTGGTTCCCCATGAGGCTGTGTTCATTTTCTACTCTTCTCCCTGTACAACCTCCAGTCACCAGTCTGCCAAACTACTGAAGTTTGTAAACGACACCACCCTCTTTGGGCTCATCTATAATGGTGATAACTTTGCCTATAGGTTGTACATTAATCATCTGGTAACCTGAACCTGGAGCTTAATGCTGTAAAAACAGTGGAGATGGTTGTTGACTTTAGGAAGAACCCAGCACCACCTACACCTATAACACTACATGACTCCCCAGTCAATACTGTAGACTCCTTCCACTTCTGCCTCCTTCCGCCTCCATCGTCTTTGGCCAGGACCTCAAGTGGATGCTGCATATAGACGGATTAATTTAAAAAGCACACCAGCGGTTGAACTTCCTGTGGCAACTAAAGAAGTTCAGCCTACCAAAGACAATGATGGTGCACTTCTACACCTCCATTATGGAGTCTATACTCACCTCCTCCATCACCACCTGGTACACTGCTGCCACTACCAGGGACAAAAACAGACTGCAGAGTGTCATTCACTCTGCTTAGAAGGTGACTGGCTGCAATTTACCACCTCTTTAGGACCTGTACACTTCCAGGACCCTGAAGTGGGCAGTTAAGATTGTGGCTGACCCTCGCACCCTGGCGCAATCTTTTCAATGCTCTCCCCTCCTGCAAAGACTGTGGTCCAGCAAGATAAAAACCTCTTTCCATCAGCAACTGGCCTCATCAACAACATGCAGGACCCGCCATGGTCTCTTATCCACCTACTTAGACATTAACACATAAATGCACAAACCCCCTTTGTTGTGTTCATAAGCATCACATTAATGCACACGACTCAGGCAGCTATACTGCACCTGCACCTTATCTTACCTTCCTACCTCAAACTGAGAGTTTTTGGAATGGTCACTAATGTACAATTAATATACAGTTAATGTTTCCATCTCCACTGACAGTAGCACTGCTAATTTAATTGTTTGCACTGGTTCATTTTTTTATACATTTGATTTTGGATGATGATATTTCATGATATAATATCACTGTAGTGTGAACTTTTTACATTTACCATAAATTTCACCCAAAAGCCAAATATCCTTAACTTTTTGTGAGTAGTGTATATCAATAAATACTCTTCCTGATTATCGTGGCCTTTGTAAATGTTACTCTGGTATCCTTTCTTTTGTAAAGACTGGAAAAAAATGTTGCAAACAGTATCCTGTTAATTACCATCTAATCAAACAATGAGTAAATAAATTAATATATACAACCAGAATACCTTAATCTGAACTACCTTAACTCTATTGTGTACTTTACTGATCTAAATTCCTTACGGAGCTTATCCTTGAAAAGTAAAGGGTTATAGTTTATTATTTGTCATTATTTGTAATTAAGTCATTTGTGGAGGGTTGTCAGGTGAATTGGTGAAATAGGTGAAATTTTTTTGTTTTGTTTTTTTAAAATAAATTGTGTGTAGCTATTTAAAAATGATAATTAATTAGTACAAATTAAAGGGTTAACTGTTAAAGCATTTAATAAATGTACTATGAGTCAGTGAATTTGAGTTCAATGTGGGTGTATTATCAGTAATGAAGTAATGGAGGCAATCGTATATATACACACTGGAAAGTTGCCTAATCCCAGGCCAGTGGCACTATTTGAAAAGAATTTTTCCTTTCTTTCTGGTTTGCAAATTTCTCAATGAGCTTTTAATTAAAGTCAGTCATCTCAGTGACCAGTCTCTTTTCCATTGACAGCATTCAGCCTCTCCTGTGTCTTGCTATTTCTCAGAAATGTCTTAATTATCTTGTGAAAGGGTATTTTTGTAAAGATATAAACGAATTTTCTTTCATCTCGAGATATTTCGCTTCCCCATTAATCAGTACTGTCCGTTAACTGACCATCTGCTGAGTGGTAATGGGACTCGTTGAGAATGGTCCAATCACATGAGGCCAAATATATAAAAACAATATTGATTTACTAACAACAAAAGTGGGAGGTTTCAAGGATAATTTGAAAGAAGCCAATCAGAGCTCAGCCTCAAATCACGTGATTTTCAAAACTTTGCGGACCTACATACGCACTCGTTTGTCCGGCGCCCTGCACACACAAATACAGTTTCGATTTTTTATTTTAAATAAATGATAATATGACTAACAGTGAAATAATATGACTAAATGATTTTATTTCGTTATTAAAATATATAATTATTGTTCATGTGTTAATGTACCATTCTTCTCTGGCTAACTTTAAGGGGGCAGCGCCCCCTATTGACCGGCCGCCACTGCACTGAACTCTACAAGTCTCGGACACATGCAAAGAAACGCTCTAAAGCACATAAGCCTTCAGAAATAATGACACTAAACATTTCTATATACAATGTTTTAGTGATTAAATCTCTGAGATCTTGCAAGTCCCTGCAAGTCCTCCATAAACCAAACAGAAATAAACATGTTAATGTAAATATAAATTAGGTGTTTTTTTTTTTATTATTATTTTATTTTATTTTAGAGCAGTTTTACTGTCTGAGCCTCAACAAAACTCTTATTTTCTTACAAAATTAATATGGACATTTTATAATATCTATTAACACGTCAATATTTTATTACACCAGATGACAAACTGAGAAATTTTATACAAGCTTTAAAGTAAAAAAATGAAATGTAAATAATATGTGACATTATGTTCACACATTCCTCTGTCTCACTGAAAAATACACAACATGTGTATAAACTTCTACATCGTGTCTCTTGTCCCTCTTGGTTTTCTTCTTAGAGAACTGAAGTGCAGCGTAATTCACAGAGTCCGAGTCAGAAACCTGCAGGAACACAGAAGATGCACAGAGACCATAAAATATAAAAATAAATCAGGGAAACTGAATATATTTTATATAGAGGATCTTATTGAGCTGGAGTGAGATTTAATAGAGATCATAAAACCCACATGTAGGAGAAACATTTTTAAAATTAAATTTAGGTTAATAATATATAATAAGAAGAAGAACATGTTTGGTCACATGAACTAAACATTTTGACCCAAACTTCAATAACTCATAAACAAGTAGTCTATAAATATTATTAGTTTAATATTGAAATAGCCTTCTGTCAGTGGAGTTATTAATAATAAAAAGCTCTATGACTAATAAACAGAGGAAATATATTTATATTTAAATAATGCACCTCATATTTTATTAGCTTTATTGTATTCATTTATTTAAAAAAGATAAACCTGTAGTAAGAGGGTCCTGTTGTTTGAGAAACCCTGATTATTTATTATTTATTGATTTTTTTTAAACTGTTTTAAATAATTTTAAATAAACAAATTTTCATTAAAACTCTGAACTGATTCTATTTTTGAATATTAATTAATTGTGAAATATTTGAAATATATACTTTTTTTCTTGCTGATGAGCATTATTATTATATTTCAATATTAATATGTTAGAAATGACACTAAATGCAGTAAATATCCAGTTGCTGTAATTTATTTGTTGTTTGTTTTAAAATAAAAGTTTTTACTGAGAGGTTATGAAATTCTTCATCAGGACAAAATAAACACCCCAGATGTACTGATTTGTGTTTAATGATTGTGAATCATTCTGGAGGTCAGTGTGTGTGTGTGTGTGTGTGTGTGTGTGTGTGTGTTTAGATTATTAATTATTTACCTCATTAACTTCTTCATTATCTTCAACACCTAATATAATACAATACAATACAATTATTATTATTATTATTATTATTATTATTATTATTATTATTATTATTATTATTATTATTATTAGAGGAGTATATATTTTTACCTCTGTGTGTTTTTCTGTGTTTCAGTATGATGAAGATCAGGACAGTGAGAAGAAACACAATCACTGCACCAAACACCACAATCAGCATGAAGAACACAGCAGGAGACACTGAACCTGGGAGACAAACTTTAAAGAAAGTGTTTTAATCATTAAACCTGCATCAGATTTTAATATAAAATGTACAGAAACCTTTGAGAGAGAAAAAACAACAAACCTGTTTCTTTGTTCAAGTTCTTAGGTAATGTTTTATTCATACCTGAAAGAAGAAACATTAATTTTAGAACCTTAATCATTCCAGTCAACTTTTACTGAAACTCTTCACTCCATAAATTTACCTTTCACTTGTAAATTGGTGGAGTTTCTAAATCTAACTTGCTCCAGTTGTGTGAAGCTGCAGTAATAGAGTCCTGTATCAGAGACGTTTACTGCAGTGATTGTGAGAGACGTTTTACTGCCATGAACAGACATCACTATTCTCTCACTCTCACTAAAGAAGTAACACGTCTCTGATGGAGCTGATGTCCTAAACCTTTTACACCCAAGAAGAAGTGGAACTGAATCACTCGTCTGTTTAAACCAGAAGATGAAAGATGTTTCAGTCAGATCATGTTGGCACCAAATAGTGACGTTATCTCCAGCTTCTGCCTCCAAATTTGGGGAGCTCAGAGTCTCTGAGAGCAAACCTGCAACCCAGAAAAGACAATGCGCATTATAACACCATCACAGACTTATACAAATCAGTATTAAGGTACACTTGCACACAGTATTTGGCAGGTAGGTTGTTCCAATCTTTTATGGATATAGACTGCTCTTCACTGGTGCACTGTGAGGACTGACTTGTAAAGGAGTGATGGTTTCTTACATGTTTATTACCTTAATAAATGTTTATTCTGTTTAGTTTATTCCTTTTGGCCAAAAAATGTCTGCATTATTTCTTTACTCATAACTTTTTTCACTGATTGTGCAATTTTTAATTCACTTGTTTTTTACAGTCTGTCTGAGGGGAATAGTTTCTACTTCCTCAAAATCACTTAATTTTTGCAGTCGGTTTGAGAGACTCAAAGCTTTTATTGTTATTTTTATGTAACTGTTTAGTTTATATGAGTGTTTATTATTTAGAATTTCCTACAATTACTTTCAAGAAAGAAAGAAAAAGGAAGTGCAGAAAAACCATATCAAGATTCTCCATGATGCTCAGTAAAATTTACTAAAGCTAGTTTCCTCATCAAGCTGCACTAATTGTAGCTGAGACTCATTTCAGTAGTCAGTAACAGTTTACTAAAGCACATGTTGTAACACCAAAATATTGACTTTATTCAGTTTAACACTGTTTACTGCTCTTTAAAGTTTTTATTCTTTTTATTTTTATTCTTTTTATTTTTGAAGGCATCTTTGCTTTACAACATTTCTTTGAATGTGTCTAAGACTTCTGCACAGTTCTGTGTATATATACTGAGCATCTTGGAGAATCTTCCACAGTTTTTCTGGAGACTTTGACTGTCGCATGTTGCATGCAAAATAAAGACACCTTCATTATGGTTTCTGTCTGAAACGTGGTGGTACATGATACTTAATATTATATTCAATATATTTATATTTGATATTATTAATTTGTTTTATTGTTGAAAAAGTAATGATTGGGAGAAAAAGAAAAAGTTTTATACTGACCCAGTAATGCAGAAATCATAAAATCTATAACAAATGATCTACTAAATATAGGTGGCCTAAGACTTTTGCATAATATTGTATATATAGCTATTACATGCAAATAAGACATGATAGTTTCTTTTACTTTTACTAAAGGAAAAATGATGTGTAAATTCCCAGTAAAAATCTTACAGCTGGATTTAATCTTTTAATTGAAATCTTATCATTTATCTTACCCTCAGTTACACAACTATTTACTGGTAAATATAAAACAAATCTAATAAGAATTTAGTAAAGTAATAAGTGAGATTATAAACTTACCCATGACACAGAGAAACACAGAGAGAGTTGTAAACTGAAGCATTGTGTATCAGACCAGAGACAAAGAGGAAACGGTCTGTTGGGTGAATCAAACCCTGGTGTATCTGTGTGCAGGGGTGAGGAGAGTTATACACACTACAGCACTTAGAAAAAAAAGGAGGGGCCCACAGGAAAAAGGTAACCTGAAATAGATGTGTTATTGATCTCTATAGTTTCTCAGACTGAAAGAGGGTCTTCTGTTTCTCAGATTTTTCTTCTGACATAAAACACTGCAGTAATCTCACTAAACTATACCAATGTTTCTGATTAAAGAAAATATTTACAAAACAAAGTAAATTATTTTTGAACGTTTGTTTAGTGTGTAGTCTTTAGCATTAGTGAAAATAATCCTGGTGTGTTTCTGTACAGTTCAGTGGGTTTTTATAACCGTCTTTTCACAGGGTGATTGAACAGAATCCATGGGAGTGTTGATGATTTCTGAACAGAGTTAGAGCAGAGACATGCAATGAGATCACACTTCTTTTCCAAGATCATTCACAATTAAATAACACACACACACACACACACACACACATATACACACACACACACATATACACACACACACACACACACACACACTTTTAAAGTGTCATTTCAGTGTATCATCTGATGTTCATTCAAACACACTGCCAGGTTTATTTCATTCTACAAACTAATGGAACTGATGTAGTTATTTTAACAAACCTGATCTGGAGAATCTGAATGTGAAACATTTTCATCTGTTTATCAGATTATCAGTGGTGTGAACTGCTCTATAAATACTGCACAACAATCAGGATTCACCTTTTTATTATGAACATAATCTGTCAGGTTTGTTTTGTGCAAATTTAATAGTGTAAAAAATGGTTACACTATTATGATATAATATAAAGAGCAGCTGGTGGTGAGAAGCAGAGGAACCTCAGGTGAATGTGTCAGTTTTCACACTTCAAATGCAAGCTTCATGCATGCAAAAGTAGCAGGTGTCTGGTCTGTGGTTGGAAAATGATCACAACAGAAAAATGGACAGTTGCTGCATAGGGGTGAGATAAAACTTGTGGTTTAAGAGATGGCTTCACATGACTACCAGGCAGCTGAAACAAATAAAGACAAAAAGAAAAATGTATCTGTCTATAAAATCATTTTATTATTGCTCTGAAAATCATATGTACAGTGGGGTGTGTATTGTTTTCTGTGTGATGACTGAACTCTCTGCTTCAGCTCTTTCTGGAGCTCTTTTCGAGTGCTGCTTCACTCCTGAGCTGCTCTTCTGATTAACTTCCTAACTGTTCAGTCAGAGATCTTGTGAGATGTTCCTGTTCATGGCTGGTTGATGGATGATTGATGTTGGTGATGTTTCTACTTTCAGATAACAGACATGATGCTGCTTACAGGAACATTTAGGAGTTGAGAAATCCGTCTGTAATCAGTGCTGTTAATCTGCTGCTCAACAATGTTGCTGTGAAGATCATGGAGTAGATCGTTATCCATTACACATCATCAGATGGTTTTTGAGCTTCAGCTTGCTTATAAATGGTTTGTTTACCTGCACTCAGAGGTGGATTCTCCTTTTTCTAAGAGTGAAAATACAAACCTACCAACACACACTAACCCAACTGATTATAATCAACACAGGAAAGAGAACTAATTACTACAATCAGCTGTTTTTCTTACTGTGTTCAATACTTTTTCTGTTATTCCATTTTTTCTGTGTAGTTTTATTGAGTTAATATCAATGTCTGGTCTACATTACATGTGAATATCTGCACTAGAAAAATGTTTAACTTGTTTAAAACTCACTGCATATGGCACAAGCAGCACAAGAACCATTAAAGCTCTCACACACTGCATTTTACTGGGGTTTGAAGACACAGACTCACACAGGTACTCTGACTGCCCCCTACTGGTTAGTTATAACACACCTCTCACCTCCTAATGAAAGACCAGAGCTCTGAGTGCTTCCTTACTGGTTCCTAACAGAGGTGGACAGTAAAGAAGTACATTTACTTGAGTACTGTACTTAAGTACACTTTTTGAGTATCTGTACTTTACTTGAGTATTATTTTTTCTGGATACTTTTTACTTTAACTTCAATACATTTGAAAGACAAATACTCTACTTTTTACTCCATTACATTTCTATCAAGGTCATTGAGTAGAAAGTAGTTACATTAATCATAGGATGATTTTTTTCACTCTTGTAGCATCACGTGTTGTAAAGTTCAGTGGTTTTCCATAATTTTTTGAACTCAGTTGCTCAATTGATCAATTGCTGACAAAATGGACGAATATATGCTTTGTATATTATACACCATGTACACTATATTGCCAAAAGTATTCGCTCACTTGCCTTGACTCGCATATGAACTTAAGTGACATCCCATTCCTAATCCATAGGGTTCAATATGACGTCGGTCCACCCTTTGCAGCTATAACAGCTTCAACTCTTCTGGGAAGGCTGTCCACAAGGTTTAGGAGTGTGTTTATGGGAATTTTTGACCATTCTTCCAGAAGAGCATTTGTGAGGTCACACACTGATGTTGGACGAGAAGGCCTGGCTCTCAGTCTCCGCTCTAATTCATCCCAAAGGTGTTCTATCGGGTTGAGGTCAGGACTCTGTGCAGGCCAGTCAAGTTCCTCCACACCAGACTCTGTCATCCATGTCATTAGGGACCTTGCTTTGTGCACTGGTGCACAGTCATGTTGGAAGAGGAAGGGGCCAGCTCCAAACTGTTCCCACAAAGTTGGGAGCATGGAATTGTCCAAAATGTCTCGGTATGCTGAAGCATTCAGAGTTCCTTTCACTGGAACTAAGGGGCCAAGCCCAGCTCCTGAAAAACAACCCCACACCATAATCCCCCCTCCACCAAACTTTACACTTGGCACAATGCAGTCAGACAAGTACCGTTCTCCTGGCAACCGCCAAACCCAGACTCGTCCATCAGATTGCCAGATGGAGAAGCGCGATTCGTCACTCCAGAGAACGCGTCTCCACTGCTCTAGAGTCCAGTGGCGGCGTGCTTTACACCACTGCATCCGACGCTTTGCATTGCACTTGGTGATGTATGGCTTGGATGCAGCTGCTCGGCCATGGAAACCCATTCCATGAAGCTCTCTGCGCACTGTTCTTGAGCTAATCTGAAGGACACATGAAGTTTGGAGGTCTGTAGCGATTGACTCTGCAGAAAGTTGGCGACCTCTTTGCACTATGCGCCTCAGCATCCGCTGACCCCGCTCCGTCAGTTTACGTGGCCTACCACTTCGTGGCTGAGTTGCTGTCGTTCCCAAACACTTCCACGTTCTTATAATACAGCTGACAGTTGACTGTGGAATATTTAGGAGCGAGGAAATTTCACGACTGGATTTGTTGCACAGGTGGCATCCTATCACAGTTCCACGCTGGAATTCACTGAGCTCCTGAGAGCGACCCATTCTTTCACAAATGTTTGTAAAAACAGTTTGCATGCCTAGGTGCTTGATTTTATACACCTGTGTCCATGGAAGTGATTGAGTGATTGGAACACCTGATTCTGATTATTTGGATGGGTGAGCGAATACTTTTGGCAATATAGTGTATAATGATAATGGTAATGATGTTAGTTAACACACAAAAACGTATGCTGTGTCCAAATTCTCATACTATGTGTCCTAAATAGTATTCAAAAATAGAATTAGTATGCCCCAAATCGTAGTATACTGAAAAGAGTATTCCAAAAATTCCTGGATGGTCTACTACTTCCGGTAGAAATTCAAAGTGCAGAACAATGCACACTCTAATGGGTAATATTGCCCACAATGCATTGCACACAGGAGGGAGGAGCCTGAACAATGGTGTAAATGCATATTAAAACGGTGTAAATGAATTGTGGAAATATATATAACTCTTTGTTAAAGCAGTGTTGCTGTTGGGTGGTTGTACAGCTACAGTTGTGTAGCTGGGTTTTAAAGCAGGTTAGATTTTTTTTCTGACCAGTCTTCATTTACAGACCATTTGATTGAAATGTTCATGAGTGGATACACATAGATGTGTACAGGTACATCTCAAAATTTAGAATATAATGAAAAAGGTCAATATTTTTTGTCACTCAGATGAGAAAGTGAAACCCATATATTATATAGATTCATTACACATAGAGTGAAATATTTCAAGCCTTTCTTGAAATTGTGATGATTATGGCGTACAGATAAGGAAAACCCAAAATTCTGTGTCTCAGAGAATTAGAATATTGTGAAAAAGTTCAATATTGGAAAGTCATGGTGTTGCACCCTAATCAGCTAATTACCTCAAAACACCTGCAAAGGTTTCCTGAGCTTTTAAATGGTCTCTCAGTCTGGGTCAGTAGGCTACACAATCATGGGGAAGACTGCTGACCTGACAGTTGTCCAGAAGACAGTCAATGACACCCTCCACAAGGAGGGTAAGCCACAAAAGGTCATTGCTAAAGAAGCTGGTTGTTCACAGAGTGCTGTATCCAAGCATATTCATAGAAAGTTGAGTGGAAGGAAAAAGTGTGGTAGGAAAAGGTGCACCAGCAAAAGGGATAACCACAGCCTTGAGAGGATTGTCAGGCAAAATCCATTCAAGAATTTGGGGGAGCTTCAGACGAATCCTAGACATGGCCTACAAATGTTGCATCCCTCATGTCAAGCCACTCCTGAACCAGAGACAATGTCAGAAGTATCTTACCTGGGCTGTGGAGAAAAAGAACTGGACTGTTGCTCAGTGGTCCAAAGTCCTCTTTTCAGATGAAAGTAAGTTTTGCATTTCATTTGGAAATCAAGGTCCCAGAGTCTGGAGGAAGAGTGGAGAGGCACAGAATCCATGTTGCTTGAAGTCCAGTGTGAAGTTTCCACAGTCAGTGATGATTTGGGCTGCCATGTCATCTGCTGGTGTTGGTCCACTGTGTTTTCTGAAGTCCACAGTCAACGCAGCCATCTACCAGGAAATCTTAGAGCACTTCTGCTGACAAGCTTTATGGAGATGCTGATTTCATTTTCCAGCAGCACTTGGCACCTGCCCACACTGCTAAAGGTACCATAAGCTGGTTCAATGACCATGGTGTTACTGTGCTTGATTGGCCAGCAAACTCTCCTGACCTGAACCCCATAGAGAATCTATGGGGTATTGTCAAGAGGAAGATGAGACACCAGACCCAACAATGCAGATGACCTGAAGGCCGCTATCAAAGCAACCTGGGCTTCCATTACACCTGAGCAGTGCCACAGGCTGATTGCCTCCATGCCACGCCGCACTGATGCAAAAGGAGGCCCAACCACGTATTGAGTGCATAGAAACGGACATACTTTTCAGAAGCCTGACATTTCTCTTTGAAATATCCTTTTTTTATTGATCTTAAGTAATAATCTAATTTTCTGAGACACAGAATTTTGGGTTTTCCTTATCTGTAAGCCATAATCATCACAATTTCAAGAAATCAAGGCTTGAAATATTTCACTCTGTGTGATGAATCTATATAATATATGGGTTTCACTTTCTGAACTGAGTAACAAAATATTTACCTTTTTCATATTCTAATTTTTTGAGATGTACCTGTACTTTTTTGTTGGGGGTGGTAGGAGTGTTGAATTAAAAATGAAAATGATTATACCTGTCTTTTTTTGTCAATTCAGTTGTTTGATTTCTATAGGTTTTGTAACATTTTAAAAGCTCTTAATTCCACAGATACTACAAACTGGTCAGTATATTCACTAGGTTGCTACAAGAGGTACTGTAAGTATTGCATACAACAATAATAAAACAATGCGTTGACATTTACTTTTGATACTTAAGTACTTTTAAAAACAAGTACTTCTGTACTTTTACTTAAGTAAAAATCTGTCTTTACATCTTTTACTTGTAATGGAGTAATGTTTGACCAGTAGTATCTGTACTTTCACTCAAGTAAGGAAGTTGTGTACTTTGTCCACCTCTGGTTCCTAAGAAGTCCTGTGTGTTTACTGTAGTGCTGGATTCAGTGAAACTGCCATGATTTTGTAGAACAGAATTATCTGGAACATTCAATACAGGGAATAAACTCATACATCTCGACATTAGTCTTAATATTAATATATAAAATGTGTAGTTAAATGGAAAAGATCCGGATTATGTACTTCCTTTATCCCTTCATGAACTCCCTCAGAAGTTTAATGTGAGACACGTTCGGGATTTGACTTTTAAACACACAAACTCATTTCCCACATCCTTCAGTAACTATGCTAATAGTTAATATGCTACTATGAATTATTCACGGACATTTCCAAAAAAAAAAAACTTGGATATCGGAAACCCGGTGTGTGTTGAGTCTTCATCAGTGTTGTAGAGAAGCGGTGTGATTTATAATGACGACTCCATGAAATGAGACACAGCCCACTGTACATGGAAACATTAGCGACTTTTGTACTGAAACATTAATAAAACATTTTTAGACTAGTCTTACTTCTGAAATGAAACTTCCGGATTCACAAGTCTATGAAAATTATTTATCAGAACAATTTATAGTTCTGATAAAATACATGAACTTTAGAAACCCACCATGTCTGAATAAACACTATTTTTTTCCTACCCATTTTATGTAAGTCCCGCCTCCTTCACAATGATTGGCTAATCCTTAATTCCGCTCGTATGCGCCCAATCACAGTCCGAGTAGGATTTATTACTAAATCCGAATTCAGCTCACAAACTCCAAGAATCGTAACATTAAGTATATGTGATACATAAAACTTCAATATATAATAAGTGTTCTGTCATTAATGTGTTTTCACTGACAATTAAGTCTCTTTTTCACTGAAACCCTGTAGCGCCATCTTCTGACCATAATTTAGAACTAGAACTTGTGACGCTGTAACACAAGAATTTCCCACAAGGAATCAAAAAAAGTCACATGTTGACATGTTCATGTGTTGATGCCTTACTGGTGAATAAACATGTAGAATTTGAGACACATCACACAATGGAATTATGTTTTACTTCTTGTTTGTGTGGGGTGAAATGTTAATTTAAACACCATAGTAACCCATTTACATAATGTTAAATTATAAAAGACAAACAATTTCAAGAAACAAAGACATAAAATAAAAATAATGAAATAAAGAATATAACAAACAAAATGTATAATTACAACAAATTGTATAATACAATCAAATTAAACAGTTTTATTGCTTTTGGATTTTTCATTTTACTAAAGGCGTCTGATAAATATTTTAGATCAATTTTAAACACAATAAGCAAAGGAGGGGATTTAAAGTATCTACTTTTATGTATAAAATATTAAGCCAATTATATAATATTATTAAAATCCTACAAAACAGAGCACTCTTTGGTTATTCCGTACATTACATCTCGTAAGGTTAGAGTAAAAGCACCAGTAACCACACCCTTCTCCAACATCCAGTACTGCTGCTCAACATACTGCCCTTCTCTAGCCGATCAGTACAGTGACGTCACTGACGCGCAACCGGTTAGTGTTAAACATGTGACCCTTTAAAAAAAATTGTGTTTAATTCTGTGATTGGCATGTATTATTATTATTATTATTATTATTATTATTATTATTATTATTATTATTATTATTATTATTATTTTCTACGAGTACTATACTTATGTCCCGGATTTGAGGCTATAAAGATCTTCTAATTAGCTGGAAAGTCCATTACATATATAGCCCAAGTATATGTTTTCGTAAAGAAAGTGTAAAAACTTGCATTAACAAGAATAAACACACTTCTGTTTAAGAACAAACGTCCTTCTTTCACTGCAGTATCATATCAGATCTGCAGTTTATAGTCAGTCTACTGTCACTATTGTTCAACATTTACCGGATTAAACATCTGATAGTTTGTGCCAAGTGTAAAGTTTGGTGGAGGGGGGATTATGGTGTGGGGTTGTTTTTCAGGAGCTGGGCTTGGCCCCTTAGTTCCAGTGAAAGGAACTCTGAATGCTTCAGCATACCAAGGCATTTTGGACAATTCCATGCTCCCAACTTTGTGGGAACAGTTTGGAGCTGGCCCCTTCCTCTTCCAACATCTCACCAAACTCACCAGCTGATGAAAGATGTAGAGAAAACGGGAGAAAAAGCAGGACTTTGAACACAGCGCTGCTGTCCTCCATTTTTCAGTGTAGAATTTAACCAAACAGAAATAAAGAATGTCATGAATTAGGATGAATTGTGAATTTCCCTTTGGGATGAATAAAGTATCTATCTATCTATCTATCTATCTATCTATCTATCTATCTATCTATGAATGAAATTTTGTGGCACACTGGAATAACTTCCTCACAGCGTTCACCACCATGCAAAACTGCAGGAGAGAAAAAAAATTAGCCGAGACTTTGTCGGACAAGGTCACATGATTGTAATTGTTGATCTGATTGGTTGCTTCAGTGTTCGATGTCTGATTTTTTTTCCAGAGGTGGAGCTTTAAATCCAGTGGATTTAGTAAAAAAAAAAAACTGAAATGATGCAAGGGCTTAGCATTGTTGCCTCACAGCGAGAAGGTCCTGTTGTGTGTGGGGGCATTGTGTAGAGTATTACTGCAGACAACTTATTATTAAGTCATCCAGAAAAAGATCCCAAACTCTGCAATACTATGAACAATTGCCCACAAATAAGATAAATACCACAGATATTTAAATATGCATTGCCATTAATATTCACTGTAAAATGAAGACTGAGTGGGATACAATCATTATGAATGCAAATAAATGTTTGTACAGATTCACTGCTTGCTCTGTCCACAGCAGAAGCATTAAAAGTGTCGATTGTATTGAAAAAGGCTTCACTGCTCCAAGCTTTGACCCTTTAATGTTGTGTGACCGTTTGGTAGCGTCATTATATTTCATTAACGTTTTTTTTTTTTAACTTAACCCAAGCTGATTGGGCAGCCGTTTGATAGATGCCTATATTTAAATAATTATGGGGTCTGTTAAAAAAAAAAACAGTTATATATTGTTATTATTGACCAAATTAAATAAATAAAGTAAGAATTTTTCCATTGCTTTGGACATTAAAGGGTTAACACTTGGTGATTTATTAGCAGTTTCTATTTTATAATGAAATAAATATACTGTGTTTGTATGACTCATGGATAATAGTGCTTGTGTGAAACACACACACAGGTTGGTATTTACTACAAAAGATATCAAATGTCAAATCACACACATATAGAATCGGCCTGAAATAATGGCTATTTATTTAACATTCAGTTTGTTGAACCCTAGTAAGAGTAATTATAAGGAATAATAATACAGCAGTTTTCAAACATATTGTAAGAATGATTAATTAATGGGTATATTTTCCTTATAATAATACATAATAGTTTAAATGTATTTCATTTCAGTTTTGCAGTAAATGATAAAATGAAGATAGATCAGAGGAGGAATGGAGCAGAAGAGGACACAGGAATAACATCTCAGAATAATAGCAAGAACATGCAATGTCCGAGAAAAAAAAAAAAAAGCCTACAGACCAGAGTCAAGGGTTGCATTACATATATATTCACATTTTACATAAAAAGATTCATGCAAATTACAAGCAAAACAAAAGAAAAACAATATGTACATGTATTCTGGTTAAAGAAAGAAAAAAAAGTCTCACTTCAGCAGTGGAAAAAAGAGAGAGATTTCTGGCATTTGGCACACGCTCTTACAGAGTGACATACAAGAATGCTTAGAAGTAAATGTACATACAACATACAACAATACATAAAACAAGCAGGAAAAATGAGAGCTAGTTTAAGTGCTTCAGGAAGAGGTAGGTCTTCATCCACCGCTTGAAGACGGTCAGTGACTCGACTGTTTGGACATCTAGGGGACGTTCATTCCACCACCTTGGTGCCAGAACAGAGAAGAGTCTTGATGTATACCTACCTTTTACCCTGAGAGATGGTGGGACCAGTCGAGCAGTGCCAGTGGACCTGAGGGAGCGAGGTGCAGTCTGAGGAGAAATAAGAGCTTTGAGGTAAGAGTGCAGTGGGGTGGTGTGGGAGAACTTAGGCAGGTCATGCAGCTGCATTTTAGATCATTTACAGAGGACAAACTGCATTCAGCATTCAGAGGTATATATACTGTGTTAAAAATATTGTTTGTTGCTTCAGACAGGAACATGTTAAAATGTCATTATAAAGCACAGCTACAACGTGTGCTATTCGTGGCTACATTTACAACCAGGAGAAATTTCATTTGTGGCTTAAAGAAGAGTTTTACCTACACACGGCTAAAGTTAAGGCGGACTAGTAAAGCTCAGATAAAGATACTAGTAGACTATAACTAATAGCAGTAATAATAGTAATAATCACCTGCAGCTGTGTGATTACACGAGCTCCCTCGAAACCTAAGCTTAAGGTGAGACATGTTCAGGCTTTGACTTTTAAATACACAAACTCATTTCCCACATCCTTCACAACCGACTGTATTACAGTGAAGGTTCTGCTAAACCTCCGAGATCTTCACAAGCAACTGAATCAACAAGAGATAAATATGTTACTGTAATTTATCCACTGACACTTTTTTTTAAGTAATATCTACAGCAATGCTCAAAAAAGACAAAACACAATCAACTCTTATTTTTATCTGGATGTACCACAGTTATGACGCTGTCACTAGTTTATTTGTTAAATAATTTAATACTTTCTATATAAAACCATAGACAACATATAACATTGTTTGTGCCTTAAATGTCTGAACATCACATTCATAGCACTTCATAATAAAAATAAGTCTCATATCATACATGTAAATCTAATGCATTCACTACATTTGCTCTGAAAAGCAGAAATAGTTGGTTTGTTAAACACTGATATATCAGGAGGCATTAGAAGTCAACAGCAAAGCTCTCGATTTACCAGTCAACCTATGTTCCTACTCTCACTTATGGTCATGAGCTTTGGGTCATGACCAAAAGGACCAGATCCCGGATACAAGCGGCCAAAATGAGTTTCCTTCATAGGGTGGCATAGTGTTCCCTTAGAGAGAGGGTAAGGAGCTCTGTCACCCGGGAGGAGCTCGGAGTAGAGCCGCTGCTCCTCCACATCGAAAGGGGCCAGCTGAGGTGGAAGGGGGTAGACCCAGGACACACTGGAGGGACTATGTCTCTCGGCCGACTGCTTAAACTGCTGCTCCTGTCTAGTCAGTCATTTGTGTTTGTCTGTCATTTGTGTACATTATATATATATATATATATATATATATATATATATATATATATATATATATATACACACATGTATGTATACATACACACACGAGTCAGTTATTTTATGTATCTGCATTTTTACTGTAAGATATTCCCTATGGAGTTCAGATTTCATTGAATTCTTATATTAATAATATAATGAAATGCATGTTGGGATTTTTTTTGTCTCCATTTGTACCAGTAACCTTCACCCCCGACACACACAAACACCTTCTGACCTCCAACACACACACACACCCCACTGCCATGTGTGAGTTACAATATCTACAATATCTGATTAAAGTGATGATGACAGTGAGGTGCTGCTACGAATGAATCAGTTACCACAGAGTTAGAGTTTTTTCCCCTCTCACACTTTATAGTATTAGAACTTTTAATCTGTCACATTTTACTGCTTCTTTATCCTTTATTACTTTTTATTGCCTTTTTGTAACATTGTGTTCTGACTTTTTTGCTAATACTGATCATAGTGTTGAGATTATATGCAAGCAGCCAGGTATTTAATGCATTCAATATTTTAAAATTGCAATTATTTCATATCTCTGTATATTTTCGTCTAATAAATTCATTAGTATTTCAGATTTCATACTTTAAACGGATTTGACAGAAAACATTATATTCTTATGTTAATAATATTGTAAACTGCTTGTTTTTTTTGTTTCTTTTATGAAATGCTTTCGATACGCTGAAGTTCCCTTGACACATCCTCACCTTCCCCCCAGCGTATGCTTGCATGCACCCACACACAAATAAAACTAACATTTTTTACTCTTGCCCTGAGTACCAGTCTACTATTTTCTCAAGATGTCCACTACATTGTGTTCTCTATCACAGTGTGTGTGTTGTAGTGGAAAAGTGTTATTTGTCTGTATATTATCAAAGGGACTGTGCAATAGTAAAGGAGTGTGTTATTAGTGTGTGTGTGTGTGTGTGTGTGTTGTAAAGGATGTAGGAGTGTGTATACTATCTGTGTGTGTGTCTAATAGCTGTATTTGCAGTAACAGAGCAGGTCACACACTTTATCTTTCTTCTTTAGAGTCTCTCTGCCATAAGACACAAACTTCTTTAACTGATCAATACAGCTGTTCTTCAAATAGTCCTTCCAGTATTTAGCTTCATCTCCTGTAGGATCCCACTGCTTTATAAAGATTTCAGCTTGTGCTTTAGCTGCAGTCCAAGTTCCAGTTTTCAGATCCAGACTGATGAAACTGACACACACACACACACACACACACACTTCTATAATTAAATTCTCACATCTCTCATGTAAATCTGTGTAAATCAAAGCAAAATAAATAAAACTGGCAGAATAAAAGTTTGTTTCATTTCCACACTGGAATTTCAGATATGTGTGACAGGACAACATTTAAGATATTGATTCTGTGCCAGAAATATTTGTTCACGTTCCCACAGTTTCATTGAATAAACCTGGCAAGAATAAAAAAAAGATCTTTGTAAGACTTTAAGACAGAATTTATAATATCAGTGTAGTGTCAGGAGGAGCAGCTCTACTGCAGAGTAGAAAGTCTACAAACATCTTCATCTTGTTTCATATACTCTTATTAAGAAATGCCTGTGATGGACTGGTGACCTGTCCAGGGTGTACCCCTGCCATTCACCCAATGTGTGCTGGGATAGCTACATCATCTCAGTGTCATATCTTCTAACAAGATATCTTTACAAATAACACCCTTCTAAAAGTCTATGTAAGTCTCTGTAACAGCAGTCAAAATAAAACATCAAGATAAACACAATTCAGGTTTTAAAAAAAGCCCTTCTTACACTCTCGGATAAAATCAGATTTCTTCTGATCCTGTATAATAAAGTCAGAAACTTCATTCTCTCTTTAACCAGGACAGACGACTTTCATGTATATAGTTTTCATATCATTTATTTAGTTTGTAAATGTCACATGGCCATCACGGACAATGCAGATCCAGACCACCAGAGAGCCCCTGACCCATCATTTAAACTTCTCCTGTTTATTACTCCGTTTCCCCTCTTGACCATGTTCACCTGTTTCATCCTAGTTTAACTCCATTCTGTTTACTGTTTGTTTCCTTTATTCCCTCTGTATTATAGAAATAAAGACCTGTATTTGCATTTGCCTCAAAAAAGGTTTCCTAACCTGTGGCATGATTATAGTTTAGTAAATAAATAAACCAACCAAAGACATTTTCTTCATGTTCTTATTTAGAAGCTATTTATTTTTTAATGAATTTATTTACAGATTAATAAATATACAGTACCACATACTACAGCACTGAGCTCAGTGGAGCAGAACAGAACAGCGCCTCATACAAACACAATCACATAGAAAACTGTACAAATGTACAAACAAAATTCATAAATACATTTTACATATTGTGTGTGGTCCTCATCTCCATCTCCTGGTGTCTCCTAAAGAAACAGGATCAGCTCTGAGCTGAGATTTAATGTAAGCTCAGGTTTTTCTGCTGGATTTTCAGTCCACACAGATTTTTATTCCATAAACATCATCATGTCTTACTCTCTCAGTTCAGCAGAAAGACACACAGTCACACTTTAATAGTGGTTGGAGACTCTTCAGAAGCTGGAGCACGTTTAAAGCCTGAAACACAGATGATGGACAGAC
Organism: Hemibagrus wyckioides; assembly: GCF_019097595.1. Taxonomy (NCBI): domain Eukaryota; kingdom Metazoa; phylum Chordata; class Actinopteri; order Siluriformes; family Bagridae; genus Hemibagrus; species Hemibagrus wyckioides. Next base: position 18,617,683 of record NC_080731.1, read on the forward strand.
AGTTATTTATCAGTTTATCAGTTCAGACTAAAAACAAGCAAAATATTCATCAAATCTCCTTCAAGAATTAGAAAGTGTAAATCTGTTCTCTGAAAACTTCACATCTGCCTCCTTCCTCCTCTCACCAGAGTTCTTCTTTTTCCAGACCATAATTCCAGCAACAACGACAACGAGAACAACGAGAGCCACGAGAACACCAACGATGATAGGCATCAGTCCTCCACCTGTTAAATCAGCACAGAGTCTTTATTATCTGCTGCATCAGGAAATCAGATTTATTGTTTATACTGTATGTGGAGTTGATCAGGACCTTCTTCTGGTACTTCTAGCACTAACTCCTCCTTCAAGCTGCTGTGCTGAATCACGCAGGTGTAGGTGTGTTTCTGCAGATCCTCAGCTGGGACTTTCAGAATGCTTCTCTTCTGGAAGCTTCCATCCTGGTTGGGTAACGTATCTTTGAGCTCCACATTCTTATACATGTCCTCTCCGTCCTTCCTCCAGGTGATATTCACTGCTTTGGGGAAGAAACCTGTAGCGTTACACACCACCTCTGGAGAAGGCGAGTGTTTCTGGAACACTGATGCTGTAGGAGGATCTGCAGAGACACACAGAGACATATAAAAATCTGTCAAATATAAATATATTGTGTAAATGACACTAGTGTTTGCACGTGTGTGTGTGTGTGTGTGTGTGTGTGTGTTACACGGACACAGTTTGTCATAACTGTTTACACATCACTGTGTGTATCACTGTGTGCGGGTTGTAAAAAAAAAAAAAGTGTTCATTGTGTTATTTGTCTGAACATCATCAAAGGGAATGTGCCATAGTAAAGGAGTGGGTTATTAGCATGTGTTTGTCATTAGACTGTATACAGTCTAATGTGTGTGTGTGTGTCTAACAGCTGCAATTACAGTAACAGGTCACACACTTTACCTTTCCTCTCCAGAGTCTCTCTGCCATAAGACACAAACTTCAGTAGCTGATCAACACAGTTACTCTTCAGGTAGTTCTTCCAGTATTGAGCCTTTCCTGCTTTAGGATCCCACTGCTTTATAAAGATCACAGCTTTATCATTATCTGCAGTCCAGTTTGCAGTGTTCAGATCCAAACTGATGAAATCTTCTCCATTATAACCGTACTGATCATATCCTCTAGTAGTGCTGTCATCATGGAGCTCACAGCCGTACATCCTCTGAAGTGTGTGATTACCTACACACACATACACACACACACAGACACACACACACACACAGAGAGAGAGAGAGCTCTGTACTGAATTCTGCTTGATCTTACATCTCTCCTCTAAATCAGAGCAAAATAAAGTTTCCAAATTCCAGTGTTATGGATGTGACAATTAAACTGGTAATGCATATTCATAGATCATGTAATCTAGGGAACTGACAGGCAAAATGTATTTTTTTCTAAAATACATTTAAGCTCTCAGTGACAGTACATAGCAAAATTTAAAATAAAAGATTTTTTCTAAAGAGTATTTTGCGGAAAAAGAGCGTTATAGATCTGAAACACACATATTATCTGTTTGGGAAATCAACATCCAGACCATCACAGCACTTTTGGTGACACCTAAAATTACTTTTGTTTTGTAATTAAAAATAGTGCTGTGTGTAATAAATAGTGCTATTTATTAGCTGTTTATTAGCACAAACACTTACCCAACAAAAAAACAATAACAATAATAACACCACTTTTCAGAGAAAAATCATATATGACCATAATGAAGCCTGCTTTATGTTGCATGCAAAAAAAAGCAAGTAAAGAAAAACAGGTCCCTCACACACTTTGGGGATAAAAAGTGTAAACACCCAGCAGGAACATTACAACTGAAATAATTATGAATGATAAGTCACTCAGATTTCATTATTATTTGAGATGTGGATCCAAATAAACATCATAAATATCTCCATTTGTTTTGTTAACATTTACCCATGGTTGTGATTATAGCCTAATGACGTTAGGCTGTGTTACATTTCACTGAAACACAGAAAAGAAATGTGCAAACACTGCATGCTACCAGCAGCTGGAACACATATCACAACATTGCACAGAAACATTGGACATTTTTGCATCAACACTATTTGTGTAGCAAAGAGTGAAAAGTTGTGGCCATGGAACTCACTGACATTTAATAAGAGGCTTATAAATTTATAGAGCTGGGCTGTTAAAGTAAGCTAACTGTATAGTACGCTCTCACCCCCTATTCAGTCAGGAAATTGTCAAATAATAACATTTTGTTATCGTTCCCCCTTCTTCAAACAGTAGAACACAGCCATTTAAAAACGCTGCTTTTTGTATTAATGCACACCTTCTACATGCTGTTAAACACATCAAACATATATAAATTCAATAAGGGCACTTACATATAATAATATATAGACCTTAGTGAATATTTTAAGTATAGTCTAGTTTGTGTGCCCAAATTGTTCTTTTTTTCCTTGACCTTTTCATGGAATAGTTTATTTAGGCAGTTAGGCTTGAGTAGACTAAGGATATGAAGAATATGTAGTGTTAAACAGAGCAGCTCTACTGCAGAGTAGAAAGTGTTCAAACATCTGCATCTCATATTTCATATACTGAACTCTACAAGGATTCACTTTGGTGCTTCAGTAAAGCTTTTGTGGAATTGCAGTGGGAGTTTTGAGGTTTATTTATTTATTTGTAATAATCTCCCAACTATTAACCATTCATTAATTGGTACAGTTACTCAAACAACAAAAATCTTGTGTGTCCAGAGTACAGTCAGTGTGTGTTACTGATTAAAACTCTGACTTTTACCTTCATTTGAATTCAAGCTCTTCCTTACTGCAGCCACTGTGTCTTGGAATTGGTGCTGACGATCCTTCACACGCTCTGTCTCTCTGTTCCAGTAATCTGGATCATCAGTAAAGAACTTCTGCATCCACTCCGTCTTTGGTATCATCTTCCTGATGTTACTGTCGTAGTACACACACTGCCCTCCATCCATCAGACCCACAGTAGAGAATTCTGGGAAATGTATTGCTGGTGTGATGGCAGTATAGAGGTACTGCAGAGAGTGTGTGTCTGCAAAAGTTAAAATAGTTTTAGTAACTCAGCACATATAAAGAAAGACTATAACGTTTAGGAAAATTCAGGATGATGTCACCAGCACCTACTGAATTAATTAATAGGGCCACCTAATGCACACAAACTTTAATTTATAATGCTTCAAATTCAGTTGGTGGCAGTATGACAATCAATTAAAATGAATATGAGATGTGATTAAACCTCATCACTGACCACACATGTGAACTCAGACGAAGTACAGCAGATTATCATCATCATCATCATCATCATCATCATCATCATGGCAACAGTGTTTAAAATATAGCCAGTTCTGTTGGAATTATGATAAATCATCTGACTTCCTGTGTCTAATTGGTGACACTACAAGAGTCAGTTACTCGTGTCATGTGTCTGTGACTCGACATCATTTAAGATACACCAGAACTTTCAAGCACATCACACATACAGGGGAAATATGCCACACTTTCTGTTTAAGTGGTTTGATAGATTAATTGATCACACTGACGCAGCAAGACTGCATAAGCCATCAAAAATGTATCTGATATTCAACATCAAGAATCTTGATCATTATGCTGAATACATTTGTTCTGAATCTGATGAAGCATGTTTGAGGAGTATCTAAAAGAAACTCTAATATCCAGTGCCAGTAGGTGGCGCTAATAAATCACCACTGACGATCATATGCTAATGCTGTATTGTTCAGTGAATGTCAATCACTGAACAATTACCATAGTTACCATAGCAACACTGACTGAGACGTCACAAATTCCTTCATAATTTAATATTATAGCTATATTGACATGATACTGCTGACTTTACTATGCTAGAGACATTAGACTTCATCACAGTTAAACTACTATGAATGTAAGAAAATGTGCACAAAAACAGCTTAGCGTTAACATCCTATACCTGACGAGCTTTTGGATATCGGTCTATGACAGTCCGACAGTTTTATCACTGATCTTCAACTCATCTATGGGATCTCCAGAACACTTTCGAGGCTACGCACCCTACCTGGCCAGGCAGAAGTGCTTGCAGGCGGCAAAGAGATCATAAACAAAGGTGGGGAAACATGGAGAGCTAAGAGCTAAGCTAACACCGCAGCGGCTCTCGTTACCTAGCATATTCCTCACTAATGTGAAGTCATTGGTGAATAAAATACAACTTTGCATCACCCACAGCAAGAGACTTTCTGACTGTACTGTCATGATCTTCACAGAAACATGGCTATATAGCGGAGTACCCGACGATGCTATTGAGCTAGCCGGACGCCACACACTCCAGGCAGATAGATCAGCGGATGACTCCAGTAAGACCAGAGGTGGGGGATTGTGCATTTATGTCAACAAAGCTTGGTGCATGAACTCTGTCACTGTTGAAAGTCACTGTTCAGCTAACCTGGAGTTTCTCATGATTAGACCTTAGGTGTAGACCTTTTTATCTGCCAAGAGAGCTCACTTCCGTCATCATAACAGCAGCCTATATCCCCGGACGCTAATGCCAAGCTTTCTATGAATGATCTTCATGCGGCCATTGAAAACTACAAGCTGCTCACCTGGAAGCCGCAGTTATTGTTGCGGGTGATTTTAATCACTCCAACATAAAGACAGTGCTCCCCAAATTCCACCAGCATGTTTCCTGCTATACCAGAGGTGGCAAAACGTTGGACCATGTCTACACAAACATTGTTGGAGCCTACACTGTGACCCCCTCCCCACCTGGGACAGTCTGATCACCTTTCTTTGTTCCTCACCCCAAGTATTTACCTCTCATCAACCGTGTGATGCCATCAAAGTGTGGCCAGGGGGCAGACTCTGTACTTCAGGACAGGTTTCAGCACACAGACTGGAGTATGTTTGCCTCTGAGGCCACCTGACTACACCACCAATGACAGTGTTAACACGGAGAAACAAATCACCACATATCCTAATCAGAAGCCATGGATGAACAAGGAGGTGTGGCACATCCAGGCAAATCTAATGAGGGGCATCAAAAAGGCCAAATACTGCTACAAACGTAAGGTGGAGGAACAATTCCAATTCCGACCCCGACACATGTGGCAGGGCATCCAGGCCATCAGTGACTACAAGCCCAGCAACTCCACCCTGAATGACACAGATGTCTCCTTTCTTAACAAGATAAATGACTTTTATGCTCGCTTTGACAGAGACAACAAGGAGAAAGACATCATGACCAGACCCTCTGCAGACCACCAACCCCTAACACTCACCTCCACAGAGGTGTACAATGTACTGACCTGGATCAATGCATTTAAGGCTGCTGGCCCCAATGGCATCCCTGGATGTGTGCTAAGGGCATGTGCTGAGCAGATGAGAGAGATCTTGGCATCAATACCTCCCTGCAACACTTGGTCGCATGGTGTACTGACAATAACCTGCTCCTTAACACCAGCAAGACAAGATTCAAGATTCAAGATTCAAGAAGCTTTTATTGTCATTTCAACCACATATTTTTTAAAAAAAAAAAAAAAGTATTGTGCAAAAATATTGTGCAAAAATACACAGCAGCGGTTGAGGTAGTGCAAATAGAATAAACATAAATATAACTATAGCAGTGGATGACAGGTAGAGGTAGTGCAGTAAGTAATGAACAGTATAAATTGTGTGTGTGTGTGTGCCCACACAGTCAAGAGAGAGTGTGTTTATATCTGTGTGTGAGAGAGACAGAGAGTTAATATACAGTTCAGTCCTGAGTGAGAGTGTGTGTGTGTGTGTGTGAGAGAGAGTGTAGAACAGTTCAGTCCTGAGTGAGAGTGTGTGTGAGAGTGTAGAACTGTTCAGTCCCGGGTGTTGAGGAGCCTGATGGCTTAAGGAAAGAAACTGTTACACAGTCTGGTTGTGAGGGCCCGAATTTCCAGATGGCAGGAGGGTGAAGAGTGTGTGTGAGGGGTGTGTGGGGTCAGCCACAATGCTGTTAGCTTTGCGGATGCAGCGTGCGGTGTAAATGTCCGTGATAGAGGGGAGAGAGACTCCGATGATCTTCTCAGCTGTCCTCACTATCCGCTGAAGGGTCTTGCGATCCGAAGCGGTGCAGTTCCCAAACCAGGCAGTGATGCAGCTGCTCAGGATGCTCTCGATGGTCCCTCTGTAGAACACAGTCAGGATGGGGAAGGGAGATGGGCTTTCCTCAGCCTCCTCAGGAAGTAGAGGCGCTGCTGGGCTTTCTTGGTGATGGAGCTGGTGTTGAGTGACCAGGTGAAGTTCTCCGCCAGATGGACACCAAGGAATTTGATGCTCTTGATGATCTCCACAGAGGAGCCATCGATGGACAGCGGAGAATGGTCACACTGTGCTCTCCTGAAGTCAGCAACCATCTCTTTGGTCTTGTCGACGTTCAGGGAGAGGTTGTTGGCTCTGCACCAGGCTGTTAGCCGCTGCACCTCCTCTCTGTAAGCTGACTCGTCGTTCTTGCTGATGAGACCCACCACAGTCGTGTCATCGGTGAACTTGACGATGTGGTTGGATCTGTGCATTGCTGCACAGTCGTGAGTCAGCAGAGTGAACAGCAATGGACTGAGCACACAGCCCTGAGGCGCTCCAGTGCTCAGTGTGGTGGTGCTGGAGATACTGCTCCTGATCCGGACTGACTGAGGTCTCCCAGTCAGGAAATCCAGGATCCAGTTGCAGAGAGAGGTGTTCAGGCCCAGGAGACTCAGCTTCTTAATCAGCTGCTGAGGGATGATTGTGTTGAATGCTGAACTGAAATCTATGAACAGCATTCGAACGTAGGGGTCTTTGCAGTCCAGGTGTGTGAGGGCCAGATGGAGGGTTGTGCTGATGGCGGTGTCCGTGGAACAGTTAGGACGATACGCAAACTGCAAGGGGTCCAGCGAGGGTGGTAGCTGTGACTTGATGTGCCTCATGACGAGCCTCTCGAAGCATTTCATCATGATTGGTGTGAGTGCAACGGGACGGTAGTCACTGAGGCAGGAAACCGTGGACTTCTTTGGCACAGGGATGATGGTTGTTGTCTTGAGGCACGTAGGGATGATGGAGCTGCTCAGCGAGATGTTGAAGATGTCAGTGAAGACATCTGCTAGCTGCTCTGCACACTCCCTGAGAACTCTGCCAGGAATGTTGTCTGGTCCAGCAGACTTCCATGGGTTAACTCTGCATAGAGTTCTCTTCACGTCAGCTGTGGTGAGACAGAGCACTGGGTCATTAGGAGGAGGGATGGTCTTCCTCGCTCTCTCTGGGCGTGTGCATGCTTCGCCTCTCTGATGGCTCGGGACAGTTTGGCCCTTGCTGTTTTTAAGGCCGCCCTGTCCCTGATCTGAAGGCAGAGTCTCTCGACTTCAGGAGAGCACGCACTTTCGCAGTCATCCACAGCTTTTGGTTGGAGCGTGTGGTGATGGTCTTGGAGATCGTCACGTCATCAATGCACTTCCCGATGTAGCTGGTCACTGATGCCGTGTACTCCTCCAAGTCAATAGAGTCGCCGTTGGTTGCAGACTCCCTAAACATGTCCCAGTCAGCGCACTCAAAACAGTCCTGAAGAGCAGAGATGGCTCCTGCTGGCCAGGTTTTAACTTGTTTCAGAACTGGTTTAGAGCACCTGAGGAGTGGTCTGTATGCTGGAATCAACATAACAGAGATGTGGTCTGAGTAGCCGAGGTGGGGGCGGGGCTCTGCACGATATGCGCCGGGAATGTTTGTGTAAACAACATCCAGTGTGTTCGCCCCTTTCGTAGCAAAGTCCACATACTGATGGAATTTAGGGAGCACTGTTCTGAGATTTGCATGATTGAAATCTCCGGCGATGATAAACAGTCCATCGGGGTGAGCATTCTGCAGCTCGCTAATAGCTCCGTACAGCTCACACAGAGCCTCCTTAGCATTAGCACTGGGTGGAATGTACACTCCGATAATGAGAGTACTGGTGAATTCCGGGGTAAATAAAAAGGTCTGCATCTAACAGTCACAAACTCCACTACCGATGAGCAGTAGTTAGACACAAGCACAGAGTCTTTACACCATTCCGTGTTGATGTAAACACACACACCGCCACCGCGAGTCTTACAAACAAGCTCATCATGGATTTCAGGAGGGAGAAAGGAAGAACGCATGACCCCATCCACATGAAAGGAATGGCTGTCGAGCGTGTATCCAGCTTCAGGTTTCTGGGCACCCACATCTCAGAGGACCTGTCCTGGACCACCAATACCTCCAGCCTGGTCAAAAAGGCTCACCAGTGCCTTTTTTTCCTGAACACACCGAAGAAGAACCACCTGTCTTCAACCATCCTGGTGAACTTCTACTGCTGTGCGATTGAGAACACCCTGACCAACTGTATCACAGTCTGCTGGATGCTTGGCAACAGACAGCCAATCAGAAGTTGCGCAGCGAGGCTCATGTCAGGTCAGTCACAGGAAATGCACGTTGTGTAAACAGGTTGCTTGCTGTTCGTCCAGTCAGTGACAGTGACACTGCAAATATGCAAATAAGAATGTTAACCCGGGTTTAGGAATGTACAGTGTAAAATGTCTGTTAATGAATACCCAGGATTAACAGGTAACCCCAGGTATCGTATGAACAGTGTGAAACGTAATTACAGATAATCCCAAGGGCTTTTCACACTTGAATTGTTAACCCTGGATCATACTAAACCCCAGATAAACGGAATCCTGGGTTATCTGTTATTTTCATTTTTTCTCTGCGTGCCTTAAATTGACCCTTGGGGGATAAATAAAGTCTTTTTTTTTTATTTAATTGAATTTGTATTTTTTTGTTTATTGCAAGTATAAACAATTAACTTCAGCATTAAAATAGAACATTGGATGCCATTATTATTAAAAATTTAAAACAGGAAGACAAAATAAAGATATATAAAATAAAAGAGTACAGATGTAAATCAAAAATTCCGTAAAGTTCATCAGATACTATGTTATGTTTACAATGAGAAAAATAGCAAAGTATATCACCCATAGTTAAAGCAATGTCTACATTAGATTTTAAAGAAAAGAATTTTGATAAGTCAGAACAAAATTTCTTATCAAGGAGCATTCGATAAAAAGATGATCAATAGAGTCAATACTGATATTACAGAAATTACAATTTAAATGAGGATTACCAAATTTGGATGTAATCTCATTGGTCAAAGTCAAAATCAAAGTCAAAGAAGGTTTATTGTCACTTCAACCATATATAGCAGATGCAGTACACAGTGAAGTGAAACAATGTTCCTCCTAGACCAGAGGTGCTACACAGAACAAAGACAAAGTACAGTGTGTGTGTGTCTGTGTCCAGCACAGTTCAGTTCTTCTTGGAACACAGTTCTCAGCTTTTGTGCATGTGTGTTATTGCATGTGTGTGTGAGTATGTGTCCTGTACTGTATATTATGTATACTGTATATTATGTAAAATCTTTAAATGTATTTCTTTTACTTTGTTGGGGACACAGAATTTATAAGGTAAGCTTTTTTCCAAATAATCTTGTTTATTAAAGAATTTCAAACAAATTTTCCTCTCTGAGTAATTTGTAAAAACAAATTTGTTAATCATTTTATTACTACATTTAGGTTCATAAATACACTTGTCATTAACCAAATAACTTGGCTCCCTTTTTACAGTCACTTCAAACGATAGATGACATTTCATTAAGTGAACAAGACCGGCTGGTATAGCTTTAACAATTGTAAGAAATTCCTTATGAACAACAGGGAAATTGTATTTAGACATGAAATCACAATAAGAATAAAATTTCCCTTGTGGATCTAGTATATCACAAAGATTATCTTTTTCATGTCAATTCTTAAGAAATATCGACTTGATCTTTACTAGAATACTCTCGTTGATCCATAGCTTCACTTTATGTGGGGAGAAATTGTGAACAAAACAAAGTTTCCATGCCAAAAGTGCCTGTTCATGGAATTTTGAAAGTTTTCTGGGGAGTTTAGAAGGGGAAAATTTACAAGTTAACAAAAATTTAAGACCTCCCAGATTTTTATAGATATTGTGATTGATAAAGGACCAAATAGAATCTGGTGAATTGACACACTTCCTAACCCAATTTACCTTTAAAGTGTAATTAATGTCAAAAGAATCAAGCATGTCAAAACCTCCATCAGCTTTCTTACCACAGAGAACTTTTCTTCAAATGTTGTTTGCTTTTCCAAAAAAAGTTAAAAAATAAAATATTAATTTGTTTTTATGTATTGTCATGAAGAAATGAGAAAGATGGGTATATAAAATTAGACAGACCTTCTGCTTTTATTAAAAGAACTCTAAATCTTTTTGAAGCCAATTGCTGAATATTAGTTTTCCTTTTTTAATTTTAAGAAGAAAATTCATTTCTTGCCTAAGAGAGATTTTTTTTGGAAATATAGATGCCAAGATATTTCACATTATCTTTAATAGGTATGTTATTCATGGAGGTTTTGCGGTTATCAAATAAACAAAGAATTTCACATTTAGGGATATTTAACTTTAAACCAGAAGCCTCCGAAAAGGTGGTAATGATTTCAAGAACTTTTGCAATCTGATTTAAGTTTTCTAAAAACAGGGTTGTATCGTCTGCAAGTTGTGAAATTCTAATCTCACGATCAAAGATGGTCAACTCTTTGATATCAGGATTATTTCTAATATTTAAAGATTGTAATTCCACAACTAGTAAGAACAGAAAGGGGGAAATTCCACAACCTTGTCCAACTCCCCTGTTAATGGAAAATCTATTAGAAGTATCAAATTACAAGATTACTGATCTATTAATATCCTTATATATAATTTTAACCGGCGGCACAGTGGCTTAGTGGTTAGCACGTTCTCCTCACTGTGTGTGGAGTTTGCATGTTCTCCCCGTGCTTGGTGGGTTTCCTCCCACAGTCCAAAGACATGCTTCTAGGCTGATTGGAGTCTCTAAATTGCCCGTAGTGTGTGATTACGTGAGTGAATGAGAGTGTGTGTGTGTGTGCCCTGCGATGGTTTGGCACTCCGTCCAGGGTGTATCCTGCCTTGATGCTCGATGATGCCTGACCTTGAAGCCCAGGCTCCCCGTGACCAGATGATAGATTGGATAAGCAACAGACAATGGAATGGAATCATTTTACCCATTTTTATAAATTTCTCTCCCAAACCAAACAACTCTGTAGTAGAAAATAAAAAAATTATGTTCGATGGTATGGAATGCTTTGTAAAAATCTAGATACAAAATGATTGCATTAGAGTTAATATAATTTGCATAAACTAGATCCAAAATTAGCCTGATATGGATTTCATTGCTTATATCCGATAAGCCTGTTTTTAAACTTTTTGCAAAAGCTAATGATAGAATTTTATAATCTAAATTTAGTAAAGTGATTGGCCTCCAGGTGTCAAAGGAGAGAAGGCCTTTGCCTGGTTTTGGTATCAGTGTAATAAGGCCTTGTTTCATAGAAGTGCATAATTCTTCATTAACAATACATTCATTGTACATTCTAAGTAATGGACTCTTAATAGACTTCCAAAAGTATGCATAAAACTCGATAACTAGGCCATCTGTGCCTGGGGATTTACCCTTCTTCATAGACTGCATTGCTTTTGGTAAGTTCATCTTAAGAAAGGTCATTTTCACAAACCACTTTAAACTCATTTGAAATTACTGGAGTGAGAGATTTGACTTGCACTACTTGCATAATTTTCATTATAATTTGAGCAATATAATTTGTTACAAAAGGAGTATACATATTTATTAATTTGGCAGGGATTTTTGATTATGTTATTATCGATTTATAACACTGCTAGACAATTTCTTTTTATATTTCTGTTTTCGGGAGAAAAAAATAACGTGTTTTTCTCTCTCATTTCCAATAATTTAGCCTTTGACCTTATAAATGCGCCTTCGGCTAAATCTAAATAGTCATCATCTATTTCGTTTCTCAAATTAAATAAATAAATATTAAGAGTTTCTTTAGATAGAAATTTGTCAAGCTCTCTGAGAATATCTTGACACTTGCCACTATAAGTTCTTTGCCTCGACGCATAGCTAATTGTCTAACTTTGACTCATCTTCCAAAATAGAAACAAATGTTTTTTAACAGGTTCTACAAAATTTGCATCCGAGAGTAACTTATTATTAACACACACTCCCCTGTGTACATCAATGGGACGATGGTTGAACGTGTTACCAGCTTCATGTTCCTGGGGGTCCACATCTCTGAGGTGGTTCTCCAACACCTCCAGTCTGCTCAAGAAAGCATCCCAGCGTCTCTTCTTCCTGAGATTACTGAGGAAGAATCACCTCTCTACGGACATAATGAACAATTTCTACCGTTGTGCAGTAGAGAGCATTCTAACCAGCTGTATTACAGTCTGGTACGAGAATTGCTCTGTCTCGGACTGTAAATCGATTCAAAGGGTGGTGAAAACCACCCAACGCATCATTGGGACTCCACTCCCTGCCGTTGAGGACGTCTATAAGAAACGATGTCTGCATAAGGCTCGCAGCATCGTGAAGGACTCCTCTCACCCTGCACATAAACTGTTTTCTCTCCTTCCCTCTGGAAAAAGGTTCAGATGCCTAAAAGCCAAAAGCAGCAGGCTAAGGAACAGTTTTTATCCCACAGTGGTTACCTTAGTGAACTCAGCTTCACTAACCTCCTTACAGGGACAGTAACTTCCCCCCACACACTGATAAACCCGGCAGTGATGTAATATATCTCTGTAAATACTCTCTGTATATTCGTTTGTATAGTCTGCACATAGATATGTATATTCATATAGGTATATAGGTGTGTGTGTATATATGTATACTCCCTGCATATCCATCCAGCTGTAAAGTTATTCATATTTATTCATATGTATATTTCATACTATTGCATACACTGTAAATACATCTATATATAATTTCTGTATATTTCTTATTCCGCAAATTCATATATATCTGTAAATTTACAATTATTCTGTACATTAATTTATATATCATAAATTACTTTATACTTTATGCTCACTTTATACTGTATATTCATATATATATATATATATACATATACATACATACATACATATACATATATACATACATACATATACATACATATATATATATATATATATATATGTATATGTATATATATATATATATATGTATATGTATATACATACACATATATATACATATATATATACATATATATACACATATATATACACATATATATACATATATACACACATACACACACCACACACATGTATATATATATATTTGTAAATCCAATTTATATATAGCTTTTATTTATATATATCTGTATATATGTTCATATTGCACTGCTAACTTGCACTTCTGGTTAGATGCTAACTGTATTTCGTTGCCTTGTAACTATGTGCAATGACAATAAAGTTGAATCTAATCTAATCTAATCTAATCTAATCTAATCTAATCTAATCTAATTATTAAATTTCCAATAACCGCAAATTCCCTTACAACTGTCTGGATTTCTAATTAAAGATATTGAGATGAATCTATGATCTGATGAAGGTGAGTAACCGATCGACGTGTCTGAGACAAACTGAACTGCATTATTAGATAAGAAAAATCAATTTGTGACTTACGTGTAAGAGCATTATTTGTCCATGTAAATTCCTTATCGTGTGAATGTTAAAAAAAACGGCAAACATCAGTAACCTGTAACTTATCAACAAGCAACTCAAAAACTTTAGATGTACTGTTCTTTGGAGGGAATCTATCTAAGGACTCATAAGGGGCTTCACTGAAGTCACATCCAGTCAATAAATAAGCACCTGTGTATTTTCTTTTTAGGTCTAGTAATATCAGGCTAGGTTTTTCAAACATTTATAAATTTAAAGAGTTATTATTATGTCCATAAACATTGCAAATGATCGATGTCGTATTGTCTATATTTAAGATTATTATAATCCATCTCCCTTCACCTGAATATAGAGTTTCCACTACATCTCCCTTCAATATATTTAAGAAAACAGCGACCCCTACAGACCCCCCCACTGCGGTTTTTCTAAAATCTTACATCGTTATCACAAGAATGTGTTTCTTGAAATAAAATCATTTGAGCCTCCTTGTGTTTAATGAAAATATAAAGTGTCTTCCTTTTATCCAATTTCCTTAAACCTCTAACATTCAGAGAGATCATATCTACTGTACCAAAATTAAAAACTGACAACCAAGAAAAAAGAAAACGAAAGAAAAAGCAAAAAAACATAAACAATAAACAAGACCTCCTAAATTAGACTAAGGCACTTGTTACAATAAGAACTTGGACTGAATTTGTAATCATCGTGTAAAAACCTACAGTGACGCAGATCCTATAAACACCCGTTTTTAACAAGCTTCCGTATTTTAGCGACCTATTTTGCTGAGATGCGCAGTTTATAGTCAGTCACTATTACAGGAAATAACTTTCTATAAAATGATAGTTTACGTCTGTAACTCACCTGCTGATGAAGGATGAACAGAAAACGTGAGAAATAGCAGGACTTTGAACACAGTGCTACTGTCCTCCATCTTACAGTGTAGACTTTAAACAAAAATAACGTAAACAAGTCCATAAAATCTGGTAAACTCCTTTATATAGTCGATAACACATCGGAGTAAATTCCCCACAGCGTTTACCACGAGACTCCAAAACAGCAGCAGCGAAAAAACTTTAGATCAAATTCAGACTTTCACTTTGACACCGAGGCTTCCGTCTCTTATCATAATATTATGCGGAGCTTTCGAGTCACATGATTGTGATTGTTGATCTGATTGGTTGCTTCAGTGGCCGGTGACTGGTTTGTTTTTAGAGGTGGAGCTTTAAATCCAGTGTGGTTAAAGAAACGGAAATGACGTATTATTGCTGGCTAGTGTTGTAGGAGGTGTGTGGTGGTGTGTAGAGTATTATTACAGACAATTTATTAATGAAATCATCCAGAAAAAGATCTCAAACTCTGCAATACCATGAACTATTGCTCCCAAATAAGATAAATCCCATATAATTATTCAAATGTATGTATTGCCATCATTATACACTGTAAGAGGAAGCCAGTCATTATTAGGATATGTAACACATTCAAATGATTATTATTAATATAAATTTGTACAGATGCACTGCTGGCTCTGTCCTCAGCAGCTGATGTAAACGCAGGAGGTTCAAATTGTAAAATAAAGATTTGTGAAGCATTAAATGTTTCGATTGTATTGAAAAAGGCTTCATGACTCCAAGCTTAGATTAACACTACATGCTAGTGGCTTCTGTGGGTCAGATATATTAGCAGCTTCACTGAGTTGCTAACGTAGGGATTTATTAGCATTTTTATTTTACAAATAAATAAATATACTGTATTCGTATGACTCATGGATAAAAGTGCTTGTGTGAAACACACACAGGTTGTTATTTACTAAAAAACGATATTATATCAAATGTTAAATCACATAAATACAGACTCAATTTGAAATAATTTATTTCACCATCAATTCTTCAAACCCAAATAAGAGGAATTCTAAGGAATAATAATACAGCAGATTTCTACCACTGTAATAATGATTAATTATAACTAATGGACATGTTCTCCTAATCATAATAATACATAATAATACATTTATATTATTTCATTTTAATTTCACATTAAATAATAAAATGAAGATAAGACACATTTTCAAAACTGTCCTAATTTAATGACACATTAACGTCTCAATCTCAGTGAAAACTAAATCCAGAAATGAACCAAACCATTTCAGGCTCCAGAGATTCCACTTGAAACAAGTGGATTAGTAAATATTTTTTATTGAAAGACTAGATTCATCCTGTAGATATTATACTGGATCATATCATATTAGATTAGATCCAATGCGACTCAGTTCTGTAACTGTGATGGTATAAAACCTACAGTTACTTTTCGGGCCATCAGGAATATCAGTGTCATATGAAGTAAACAGTAAATGATCTGTGAAATTATGTTCACACATTCCTATGGCCCACTGAAGAATATACAACATGAAGATCCTCTTTAACATCATGTCTCTTGTTCCTCTTGGTTTTCTTCTTAGAGAACTGAAGTGCAGCGTAATTCACAGAGTCCGAGTCAGAAACCTGCAGGAACACAGAAGATAAACAGAGACGATAAAATAAACAAGAAGTCTATAAATAATTTCAGTTTAATACTTCTGTCAGTGGAGTTATTAATGAAAAAAAAACTCATATATAACTAATAAAAACTAAAACATAAAAAACTATTATAACTAATAAACAGACAAATATATTTGTATGTAAATAATGAACCTAATATTTAAATAGCTGAATTTTATTTATTTATTTATTTATTTATTTATTTATTTATTTATTTTTTTAATGAACAGTACTAAGGAGGTCCTGGGAAATTTATTTTAAAGTTTAAAAATGTAAGCAATGTTTGAGAAACCCTTTTTTTTTATTGATTTGTAACTTTAAAACTGCTTTAAATAATGATACATTTTAAATAAATACATTTTCATTAATACAGTTCTGAACTGATTTTAAGTATGAATTTATTAGGAAATGTGTGAAAGGTATAGAGTTTTGCTGATGTGCATTATTATTATTATTGTAACATCTCAGCTGGCGTCCGAACACCAGAGGGAGGGAGGGAGGGAACATCGATCTATAATCGACACCTGCTGCTTCTCCGCTTCACCAGCAGGTGGTGCAAGCGAGTTTGATGAGATAACAACAGGTAGACCGAGGCTATCACATCACTCTCAGGGATTTGCCAAAATGGACCAAGATGTAAGTACTGTACCTTAAGCCATTGAAGACACCAAAGCATTGTTTATGTGTATATTTGTTTTTATAAGTAGTTATTATTAACGTATTTCTTTAACAATAAATGGGAACATTGCTTACAAAAATTAACCATGTTTTTTGGTGGTAAAAGTGTAGTAACCATATTTTTTGGGTGCATTGATTACAATTGGAAAAAACACAGTTTTACTATGGTAACAATGTTTAACAATTGTTTTTGAAAACCAGGGTAATTTATTGGTAACAATGGTTTTATTACAGTAACCATGTTTTTTTCCAACTGAAGGAAAACCATGTTTTTTTTTGGTTTTAAACCATTGTTAATTTTCGTAAGCAATGTTCCCATTTGTTGTTAATAGAGATACCGGGGAGGAGGGGCCTGAACCCATGCAGGTGGGACGAACCTGCGTGTCAGAAAAGGAGCATCCACTCCGAGTCCAGCAGCGACTCTGTTTCTACTGTGGTGAGCCCGGCCACCAAGTGTACACATGCCCTGAAAAGCCATCCGTGTCCAAGGTAGGGGGAAATGTTTTCGTCTCTAGTCTATCCATTCCAGCCCAGATACATTACACTCATGGGTTTTTTTCTGTCTCAGCATTAGTAGACTCAGGAGCAGCTACAACTTCACACTATACACTGTGCCACCCCTTTACAAGTAACTGCCATAAATAATCAACCCATTAGTGAAGGATATATTTCTCGCCAGACTAAACCACTCACACTCCAGGTTGGACTTTTTCACCATGAATCTCTCACCTTCTATGTTTTCTCTTCACCATCTAACCCTATCATTCTGGGCTTCCCATGGTTACAACTTCAGAATCCCCAAATATCATGGAAGGAGGGAGAATTACTACTTTGTTCAGTCCAGACAAGACAAACCCTTGAGTCTGCCTCTCATCCCTGCCTCCATCTATCATTCTGGTCCCAATTCAGTGGAATCTCCTGGAGGAAACTCTGCCTCCCGACCATGGTCCGTACCAGAGTCTTGCAATGGGTTCACGAAGCCCCCAGCTCAGATCACCCTGGTATTCGCAAAACTTGTTAGCTAGTACAAAACCATTTCTGGTGGCCTACTCTACCCCACAATGTTGAGGATTGCATCAAGTCATGTCCCACATGTGCTCAAACCCGTACCAGCCGTCGGTTTCCGGAGGGCCTTCTTGAACCCCTACCGATTCCCCAACGACCTTGGTCACACATTTCCATAGACTTCCTGACTGACCTACCTGATTCCAAGGGGTTCACCACCATCCTGGTGACCGATTCTCCAAAGCCAGCAGACTAATTCCCTTTGTGTGTTTACCCACCGCCATGGAAACTGCTAATGCCTTGTTTAACCACATGTTCAGGACTTATGGCCTTCTGCAAGATATTGTGTCTGACTGGGGGCCTCAGTTCACCTATCTCATCTGGAGGGCCTTCTGCAACCAACTGGGCATCAACATCAGCCTGAGCTCAGGATACCATCCTCAAACCAATGGCCAAGCAGAACGTCTGAACCAGGAGATCAGAAGGTTCCTCCGTTCATCCTGTAGCCGTGAACAGCATTGCTGGAGTGAGTTCCTCCCCTGGGCCTAATATGCCCAGAATTCACTGGTGTCGTAGAACACCTGGTGGTAGTCATAGAGGGGGTGGGGGGTGGTTGGGGTTTATAACATCTCAGCTGGCATCCGAACACCAGAGAGAGCCCTCTCCCGAGTTTTGGATGGCAGTCATGAAGAACACTTCCGGAAGTATCTAATACTTAAGTAGTGTGCACACTGCTTTCTACTAGAAGTATCATTTCTAGTCAAACATACCAAGCCTTGCATTGCCATTGTCGTGTTGGATTATTGTGTAATGCCCTTTGCCTGCCTATTTCCACATTTTGAGTCTTGTTTTGTGTTTATCAGATTTGTTTGCCTCAGTGTTTGTTTTCCCAGTTTTGACCCTTTCGCTTTGCTTTCTGACGTATCCGCTTGCTGCTTTTGTTAATAAATTGCATATGGACCTCATTCGCCTCCAGTGTGTCCTTATTATTATTATTATTATTATTATTATTATTATTATTATTATTATAAAAATTATACTAAATATGCTGAATATCCAGCTTCTGTAAGTTATGTGTTTTTGTTTTAAAATAAGAGTTTTTATTGGCTAATAAATTCTTCATTAGGACAAATAAACACCCCAGATTTACTGATTTGAGTTTAGTCAGTGTGAATCATTCTGGAGGTCAGTGTGTGTGTGTGTGTGTGTTTAAATTATTCTCACATTTACCTCATTAACTTCTGCT
This sequence comes from Hemibagrus wyckioides, assembly GCF_019097595.1. Taxonomy (NCBI): domain Eukaryota; kingdom Metazoa; phylum Chordata; class Actinopteri; order Siluriformes; family Bagridae; genus Hemibagrus; species Hemibagrus wyckioides. Next base: position 18,636,753 of record NC_080731.1, read on the forward strand.
TTATCTTGAGCACCTAATGCAACACAAAACAAATATTATTATTATTATTATTATTATTATTATTATTATTATTATTATTATTATTATTATTATTATTATTATTATTATTATTAGAGGAGTATATATTTTTACCTCTGTGTGTTTTTCTGTGTTTCAGTATGATGAAGATCAGGACAGTGAGAAGAAACACAATCACTGCACCAAACACCACAATCAGCATGAAGAACACAGCAGGAGACACTGAACCTGGGAGACAAACTTTAAAGAAAGTGTTTTAATCATTAAACCTGCATCAGATTTTAATATAAAGTGTACAGAAGCTTTTCAGAGAAACAACAAACCTGTTTCTTTGTCCAAGTTCTCAGGAAATGTTTTATTTATGCCTGAAATAAGAAACATTAATTTTAGAACCTAAATCATTTGTCAACTTTTACTGAAACTCTTCACTCTATAAATTTACCTTTCACTTGTAAATAGGTGGAGTTTCTAAATCTAACTTGCTCCAGGTGTGTGAAGCTGCAGTAATAGAGTCCTGTATCAGAGACGTTTACTGCAGTGATTGTGAGAGACGTTTTACTGCCATGAACAGACATCACTATTCTCTCACTCTCACTAAAGAAGTAACACGTCTCTGATGGAGCTGATGTCCTAAACTGTTTACACCCAAGAAGAAGTGGAACTGAATCACTCGTGTGTTTAAACCAGAAGATGAAAGATGTTTCACTCAGATCATGTTGGCACCAAATAGTGACGTTATCTCCAGCTTCTGCCTCCAAAGTTAAAGAGCTCAGAGTCTCTGAGAGCAAACCTGCAACACAGAAAACACTCCACATTTTAACACCATCACAGACTTAAACATACATAAATACATACATAAATCTAAATCAATCATTCACTTGCACACAGTTTTAGAAGGAACCCGGCAGGTAGGTTGTTCCAATCTTTTATGGATGTAGATTGCCTTAAATCCCTCTGTCTCTTCATGTAATCCCAGACAGACTGGATGAGTTGAGATCAGGACTCTGTGGAGGTCAAACCATCACTTCCAGGACTTCTTGATCTTCTCTGTGTTGAAGAAGTTCTTAATGACATTGGATATACACTATATTGCCAAAAGTATTCGCTCACCTGCCTTGACTCGCATATGAACTTAAGTGACATCCCATTCCTAATCCATAGGGTTCAATATGACGTCGGTCCACCCTTTGCAGCTATAACAGCTTCAACTCTTCTGGGAAGGCTGTCCACAAGGTTTAGGAGTGTGTTTATGGGAATTTTTGACCATTCTTCCAGAAGCGCATTTGTGAGGTCACACACTGATGTTGGACGAGAAGGCCTGGCTCTCAGTCTCCGCTCTAATTCATCCCAAAGGTGTTCTATCGGGTTGAGGTCAGGACTCTGTGCAGGCCAGTCAAGTTCCTCCACACCAGACTCTGTCATCCATGTCTTTATGGACCTTGCTTTGGTCACTGGTGCACAGTCATGTTGGAAGAGGAAGGGGCCAGCTCCAAACTGTTCCCACAAAGTTGGGAGCATGGAATTGTCCAAAATGTCTTGGTATGCTGAAGCATTCAGAGTTCCTTTCACTGGAACTAAGGGGCCAAGCCCAGCTCCTGAAAAACAACCCCACACCATAATCCCCCCTCCACCAAACTTTACACTTGGCACAATGCAGTCAGACAAGTACCGTTCTCCTGGCAACCGCCAAACCCAGACTCGTCCATCAGATTGCCAGATGGAGAAGCGTGATTCGTCACTCCAGAGAACGCGTCTCCACTGCTCTAGAGTCCAGTGGCGGCGTGCTTTACACCACTGCATCCGACACTTTGCATTGCACTTGGTGATGTATGGCTTGGATGCAGCTGCTCGGCCATGGAAACCCATTCCATGAAGCTCTCTGCGCACTGTTCTTGAGCTAATCTGAAGGCCACATGAAGTTTGGAGGTCTGTAGCGATTGACTCTGTGGAAAGTTGGCAACCTCTTCGCACTATGCGCCTCAGCATCCGCTGACCCCGCTCCGTCAGTTTACGTGGCCTACCACTTCGTGGCTGAGTTGCTGTCGTTCCCAAACACTTCCACGTTCTTATAATACAGCTGACAGTTGACTGTGGAATATTTAGGAGCGAGGAAATTTCACGACTGGATTTGTTGCACAGGTGGCATCCTATCACAGTTCCACGCTGGAATTCACTGAGCTCCTGAGAGCGACCCATTCTTTCACAAATGTTTGTAAAAACAGTCTGCATGCCTAGGTGCTTGATTTTATACACCTGTGGCCATGGAAGTGATTGGAACACCTGATTCTGATTATTTGGATGGGTGAGCGAATACTTTTGGCAATATAGTGTATGTTTGAGGTTGTTTTACTGCTGCAGAATAGATTGGGGCCAAACAGACATCTCCCTGATGATATTACATGATGGTGAAGTATCTGCCTGTATTTCTCAGCACTGAGAACACCATTAATCCTGACCAAAACTTCAACTCTATTTGCAGAAAAAGAGCCCTAAACCTACACGATACCTCCACCATGCTTCACTGTTGCCTGCAGACAATTATTATTGTACAGCTCTCTAAATAAATAAATAAATAAAAAATAAGCATAATAGAAGGTAACTCCAAGAAGGAAAGATCTTACCCTACACTGACCCAAGCTAGCAAAGAGAATTAATCATAAAAAAAATTAAAGAAAAGTTTCTAGCTAACTCAGAATAAAGAAACAGCCACATTGACACAGACTGGATTCAGAAGAGAATTGCTTATTAGCATTAAAACAAGACAACAAACAAACCAGTTGGTATGAGGGATACAAGTCGCATGATCGTCCAGCTTGCACTGAAGTCCCGCTGGTTACAGTGTCATTATATAAATCACATGCAGGTTCCCCGTCCAATCAGATTTTAACACGTTTCCCCTTTGGCCTTGTTTCAAATCATATTTAGACATGTGTCCCCCTATCTGGCATTTGTTCAATCACCTTTCAGCACAGGTAGCACTTGTTGTGCATGTATTCTTCCCCTTGCAAGTTTTCTATTCTTGTCTTTGCAAGTTTCCTGTTATATCCAGAAAAGGCCATGTTTCCTCTCCCCGCTTTTGCCTTAGATCATGGAGTTTTTCCACTTTGAGAAGCCCATAACTTGTCTATACTTTTTATTTTACTCTGGATTTCTTGTTTAAAATCTAATTTCTTTTCCTCTTCTTTGATATTCTCTAGAGATGGTGTTTGTGAGTTTCCTCTATATAGTGTACATATTGTACTGTATCCTACTCTACACTGGTGCACTGTGAGGACTGACTTGTAAGAGTGATGGTTTCTTACATGCATCTTACCATAATTTTTTCACAGTCTGTCTGGGGTAACAGTTTCTACTTAATCAAAATCACTTAATTTTTGCAGTCAGTTTAAGAGGCTAAAAGCTTTTATCATTATTTTTTCTAACAGTTTAGTTTATATCAGTGTTTGTTATTTAGAATTTCCTCCAATCACTTTTTAAACAAAACCATAATGAAGGCGACTTTAAAAGGAAGTGCAGAAAAAACTGTGTCAAGATTCTCCATGATGCTCAGTAAAAGTTACTAAAGCTAATTTCCTCATCAAACTGCACTAATTGTAGCTGTAGACTCATTTCCGTAACAGTTTTCTAAAGCAAATGTTGCGAAGTCACCACATATTGACCGAAAGCATTTTTGCTTTACAACATTTCTTTGAACGTGTCTAAGACTTTTGCACAGTACTGTGTATATATACTGAGCATCTTGGAGAATCTTGCCAAGGATATTGTCACAAAATAAAGCAGCCTTCATTATGGTTTCTGTCTGAAAAGTGCTGCTACATGATATTTAGTATTATATTCAATATATTTATATTTGATATTGTTAATTTTTTTTTTTGTTGTTGTTGTTGAAAAAGTAGTGTTTGGGAGAAAAAAGTTTTTGTGCTGACCCAGTAATGCAGATCTCATAAAATCTGTAACAAACTATGTAGTAAAAATAGGTGGTAAAAACTGATTTCTGTATAGTATTGTATATACAGCTATAGCATACAAATAAAACATAAGTTTTTTTACTTTTAAAAGAAATTTGTTTGTCTGAATTTTAACTTAAATTCTTTAAATATTAAATATTCTTAGTGAAAATCTTACAGATGGACAGAATTTTTCTTTCTTTTTGTTGAAATCTTATCATTTTACTACCCTCAGTTACACAACTATGTACTGGTAAATGTGAATATATAAAACAAATCTAATAAGTATTTAGTAAAGTAATAAATGAGATTATAAACTTACCCATGACACAGAGAAACACAGAGAGAGTTGTAAACTGAAGCATTGTGTATCAGACCAGAGACAAAGAGGAAACGGTCTGTTGGGTGAATCAAACCCTGGTGTATCTGTGTGCAGGGGTGTGGAGAGTTATACACACTACAGCACTTAGATAAAAAAAGGAGGGGCCCACAGGAAAAAAGTAACCTGAAAAAGATCTGTTTATGATTTCTATACTTTTTCTTTTCGTTTTCTTCTGACATGAAACACTGCAGTAATCTCATAAAACCATACAAATGTTTCTGATTAATGAAAATATTTCCAGATAAAATGTAACTTACCTTTAAATGTTTGTGTGTAGACTTTAGCGTTAGTGAAAAATAATCCTGGTGTCTTTGTACAGTTCAGAGGGTTTTTATAACGATCTTTTCTCAGGTCCACATCCATGGGAGTGTTGATGATTTCTGAACAGAGTTAGAGCAGAGACATGCAATGAGACCAAACTTTTTTTCCAAGATCATTCCTAATTAAATAACACACACACACACACAAACACTTTTAAAGTGTGTCATCTGATGTTCATTCAAACACACTGCCAGGTTTATTTCATTCTACAAACTAATGGAACTGATGTAGTTATTTTAACAAACCTGATCTGGAGAATCTGAATGTGAAACATTTTCATCTGTTTATCAGATTATCAGTGGTGTCAACTGCACTATAAATACTGCACAACAATCAGGATTCACCTTTTTATTATGAACATAATCTGTCAGGTTTGTTTTGTGCAAATTTAATAGTGTAAAAAATGGTTACACTATTATGATATAATACAGCAGATATAAAAAGCAGCTGGTGGTGAGAAGCAGAGGAACCTCAGGTGAATGTGTCAGTTTTCACACTTCAAATGCAAGCTTCATGCATGCAAAAGTAGCAGGTGTCTGGTCTGTGGTTGGAAAATGATCACAACAGAAAAATGGACAGTTGCTGCATAGGGGTGAGATAAAACTTGTGGTTTAAGAGATGGCTTCACATGACTACCATGCGGCTGAAACAAATAAAGACAAAAAGAAAATTGTAGCTGTCTATAAAATCATTTTATTATTGCTCTGAAAATCATATGTTCAGTGGGGTGTGTATTGTTTTCTGTGTGATGACTGAACTCTCTGCTTCAGCTCTTTCTGGAGCTCTTTTCGAGTGCTGCTTCACTCCTGAGCTGCTCTTCTGATTAACTTCCTAACTGTTCAGTCAGAGATCTTGTGAGATGTTCCTGTTCATGGCTGGTTGATGGATGATTGATGTTGGTGATGTTTCTACTTTCAGATAACAGACATGATGCTGCTTACAGGAACATTTAGGAGTTGAGAAATCCGTCTGTAATCAGTGCTGTTAATCTGCTGCTCAACAATGTTGCTGTGAAGATCATGGAAAAGCTCTTTACACTTTACACATCATCAGATGGTTTTTGAGCTTCAGCTTGGTTATAAATAATTTGTTTACTTGCACTCTGGATTCTAAGAGTGAAAATACAAACCTACCAACACACACTAACCCAACTGATTATAATTAACACAGGAAAGAAAAGTAATTAATACAATCAGCTGTTTTTCTTACTGTGTTCAATACTTTTTTTGTTATTCCATTTTTTTCTGTGTAGTTTTATTGAGTTAATATCAATGTCTGGTCTAAAAGTCTTTAAAACTTATTTCCCTCACTGCATATGGCACAAGCAGCACAAGAACCATTAAAGCTCTCACACACTGCATTTTACTGGGGTTTGAAGACACAGACTCACACAGGTACTCTGACTGCCCCCTACTGGTTAGTTATAACACACCTCTCACCTCCTAATGAAAGACCAGAGCTCTGAGTGCTTCCTTACTGGTTCCTAAGAAGTCCTGTGTGTTTACTGTAGTGCTGGATTCAGTGAAACTGCCATGATTTTGTAGAACAGAATTATCTGATACATTCAACACAGGGAATAAACTCATACATCTACAGCTGATTTTTAATAATAATATAAAATGTGTAGTTAAATGGAAAAGATCCGGATTATGTACTTCCTTTATCCCTTCATGAGACAGGTTCAGGATTTGACTTTTAAACACACAAACTCATTTTCCACATCCTTCAGTAACTATGCTAATAGTTAATATGCTACTATGAATTATTCACGGACATTTCCAAAAAAAAAAAAACAAAAAACAAAACTTGGATATCGGAAACCCGGTGTGTGTTGAGTCTTCATCAGTGTTGTAGAGAAGCGGTGTGATTTATAATGACGACTCCATGAAATGAGACACAGCCCACTGTACATGGAAACATTAGCGACTTTTGTACTGAAACATTAATAAAACATTTTTAGACTAGTCTTACTTCTGAAATGAAACTTCCGGATTCACAAATCTATGAAAATTATTTATCAGGACAATTTATAGTTCGGATAAAATACATGAACTTTAGAAACCCACCATGTCTGAATAAACACTATTTTTCCTACCCATTTTATGTAAGTCCCGCCTCCTTCACAATGATTGGCTAATCCTTAATTCCGCTCGTATGCGCCCAATCACAGTCCGAGTAGGATTTATTACTAAATCCGAATTCAGCTCACAAACTCCAAGAATCGTAACATTAAGTATATGTGATACATAAAACTTCAATATATAATAAGTGTTCTGTCATTAATGTGTTTTCACTGACAATTAAGTCTCTTTTTCACTGAAACCCTGTAGCGCCATCTTCTGACCATAATTTAGAACTAGAACTTGTGACGCTGTAACACAAGAATTTCCCACAAGGAATCAAAAAAAGTCACATGTTGACATGTTCATGTGTTGATGCCTTACTGGTGAATAAACATGTAGAATTTGAGACACATCACACAATGGAATTATGTTTTACTTCTTGTTTGTGTGGGGTGAAATGTTAATTTAAACACCATAGTAACCCATTTACATAATGTTAAATTATAAAAGACAAACAATTTCAAGAAACAAAGACATAAAATAAAAATAATGAAATAAAGAATATAACATAAACAAAATGTATAATTACAACAAATTGTATAATACAATCAAATTAAACAGTTTTACTGCTTTTGGATTTTTCATTTTACTAAAGGCGTCTGATAAATATTTTAGATCAATTTTAAGCACAATAAGCAAAGGAGGGGATTTAAAGTATCTACTTTTATGTATAAAATATTAAGCCAATTATATAATATTATTAAAATCCTACAAAACAGAGCACTCTTTGGTTATTCCGTACATTACATCTCGTAAGGTTAGAGTAAAAGCACCAGTAACCACACCCTTCTCCAACATCCAGTACTGCTGCTCAACATACTGCCCTTCTCTAGCCGATCAGTACAGTGACGTCACTGACGCGCAACCGGTTAGTGTTAAACATGTGACCCTTTAAAAAAAATTGTGTTTAATTCTGTGATTGGCATGTATTATTATTATTATTATTATTATTATTATTATTATTTTCTACGAGTACTATACTTATGTCCCGGATTTGAGGCTATAAAGATCTTCTAATTAGCTGGAAAGTCCATTACATATATAGCCCAAGTATATGTTTTCGTAAAGAAAGTGTAAAAACTTGCATTAACAAGAATAAACACACTTCTGTTTAAGAACAAACGTCCTTCTTTCACTGCAGTATCATATCAGATCTGCAGTTTATAGTCAGTCTACTGTCACTATTGTTCAACATTTACCGGATTAAACATCTGATAGTTTGTACCAAGTGTAAAGTTTGGTGGAGGGGGGATTATGGTGTGGGGTTGTTTTTCAGGAGCTGGGCTTGGCCCCTTAGTTCCAGTGAAAGGAACTCTGAATGCTTCAGCATACCAAGGCATTTTGGACAATTCCATGCTCCCAACTTTGTGGGAACAGTTTGGAGCTGGCCCCTTCCTCTTCCAACATCTCACCAAACTCACCAGCTGATGAAAGATGTAGAGAAAACGGGAGAAAAAGCAGGACTTTGAACACAGCGCTGCTGTCCTCCATTTTTCAGTGTAGAATTTAACCAAACAGAAATAAAGAATGTCATGAATTAGGATGAATTGTGAATTTCCCTTTGGGATGAATAAAGTATCTATCTATCTATCTATCTATCTATCTATCTATCTATCTATCTATCTATCTATCTATCTATCTATCTATCTATCTATCTATCTATCTATCTATCTAACTATCTATGAATGAAATTTTGTGGCACACTGGAATAACTTCCTCACAGCGTTCACCACCATGCAAAACTGCAGGAGAGAAAAAAAATTAGCCGAGACTTTGTCGGACAAGGTCACATGATTGTAATTGTTGATCTGATTGGTTGCTTCAGTGTTCGATGTCTGATTTTTTTTCCAGAGGTGGAGCTTTAAATCCAGTGGATTTAGTAAAAAAAAAAAACTGAAATGATGCAAGGGCTTAGCATTGTTGCCTCACAGCGAGAAGGTCCTGTTGTGTGTGGGGGCATTGTGTAGAGTATTACTGCAGACAACTTATTATTAAGTCATCCAGAAAAAGATCCCAAACTCTGCAATACTATGAACAATTGCCCACAAATAAGATAAATACCACAGATATTTAAATATGCATTGCCATAAATATTCACTGTAAAATGAAGACTGAGTGGGATACAATCATTATGAATGCAAATAAATGTTTGTACAGATTCGCTGCTTGCTCTGTCCACAGCAGAAGCATTAAAAGTGTCGATTGTATTGAAAAAGGCTTCACTGCTCCAAGCTTTGACCCTTTAATGTTGTGTGACCGTTTGGTAGCGTCATTATATTTCATTAACGTTTTTTTTTTTTAACTTAACCCAAGCTGATTGGGCAGCCGTTTGATAGATGCCTATATTTAAATAATTATGGGGTCTGTTAAAAAAAAAACAGTTATATATTGTTATTATTGACCAAATTAAATAAACAAAGTAAGAATTTTTCCATTGCTTTGGACATTAAAGGGTTAACACTTGGTGATTTATTAGCAGTTTCTATTTTATAATGAAATAAATATACTGTGCTTGTATGACTCATGGATAATAGTGCTTGTGTGAAACACACACACAGGTTGGTATTTACTACAAAAGATATCAAATGTCAAATCACACACATATAGAATCGACCTGAAATAATGGCTATTTATTTAACATTCAGTTTGTTGAACCCTAGTAAGAGTAATTATAAGGAATAATAATACAGCAGTTTTCAAACATATTGTAAGAATGATTAATTAATGGGTATATTTTCCTTATAATAATACATAATAGTTTAAATGTATTTCATTTCAGTTTTGCAGTAAATGATAAAATGAAGATAGATCAGAGGAGGAATGGAGCAGAAGAGGACACAGGAATAACATCTCAGAATAATAGCAAGAACATGCAATGTCCGAGAAAAAAAAAAAAAGCCTACAGACCAGAGTCAAGGGTTGCATTACATATATATTCACATTTTACATAAAAAGATTCATGCAAATTACAAGCAAAACAAAAGAAAAACAATATGTACATGTATTCTGGTTAAAGAAAGAAAAAAAAGTCTCACTTCAGCAGTGGAAAAAAGAGAGAGATTTCTGGCATTTGGCACACGCTCTTACAGAGTGACATACAAGAATGCTTAGAAGTAAATGTACATACAACATACAACAATACATAAAACAAGCAGGAAAAATGAGAGCTAGTTTAAGTGCTTCAGGAAGAGGTAGGTCTTCATCCACCGCTTGAAGACGGTCAGTGACTCGACTGTTTGGACATCTAGGGGACGTTCATTCCACCACCTTGGTGCCAGAACAGAGAAGAGTCTTGATGTATACCTACCTTTTACCCTGAGAGATGGTGGGACCAGTCGAGCAGTGCCAGTGGACCTGAGGGAGCGAGGTGCAGTCTGAGGAGAAATAAGAGCTTTGAGGTAAGAGTGCAGTGGGGTGGTGTGGGAGAACTTAGGCAGGTCATGCAGCTGCATTTTAGATCATTTACAGAGGACAAACTGCATTCAGCATTCAGAGGTATATATACTGTGTTAAAAATATTGTTTGTTGCTTCAGACAGGAACATGTTAAAATGTCATTATAAAGCACAGCTACAACGTGTGCTATTCGTGGCTACATTTACAACCAGGAGAAATTTCATTTGTGGCTTAAAGAAGAGTTTTACCTACACACGGCTAAAGTTAAGGCGGACTAGTAAAGCTCAGATAAAGATACTAGTAGACTATAACTAATAGCAGTAATAATAGTAATAATCACCTGCAGCTGTGTGATTACACGAGCTCCCTCGAAACCTAAGCTTAAGGTGAGACATGTTCAGGCTTTGACTTTTAAATACACAAACTCATTTCCCACATCCTTCACAACCGACTGTATTACAGTGAAGGTTCTGCTAAACCTCCGAGATCTTCACAAGCAACTGAATCAACAAGAGATAAATATGTTACTGTAATTTATCCACTGACACTTTTTTTTAAGTAATATCTACAGCAATGCACAAAAAAGACAAAACACAATCAACTCTTATTTTTATCTGGATGTACCACAGTTATGACGCTGTCACTAGTTTATTTGTTAAATAATTTAATACTTTCTATATAAAACCATAGACAACATATAACATTGTTTGTGCCTTAAATGTCTGAACATCACATTCATAGCACTTCATAATAAAAATAAGTCTCATATCATACATGTAAATCTAATGCATTCACTACATTTGCTCTGAAAAGCAGAAATAGTTGGTTTGTTAAACACTGATATATCAGGAGGCATTAGAAGTCAACAGCAAAGCTCTCGATTTACCAGTCAACCTATGTTCCTACTCTCACTTATGGTCATGAGCTTTGGGTCATGACCAAAAGGACCAGATCCCGGATACAAGCGGCCAAAATGAGTTTCCTTCATAGGGTGGCATAGTGTTCCCTTAGAGAGAGGGTAAGGAGCTCTGTCACCCGGGAGGAGCTCGGAGTAGAGCCGCTGCTCCTCCACATCGAAAGGGGCCAGCTGAGGTGGAAGGGGGTAGACCCAGGACACACTGGAGGGACTATGTCTCTCGGCCGACTGCTTAAACTGCTGCTCCTGTCTAGTCAGTCATTTGTGTTTGTCTGTCATTTGTGTACATTATATATATATATATATATATATATATATATATATATATATATATATATATACACACATGTATGTATACATACACACACGAGTCAGTTATTTTATGTATCTGCATTTTTACTGTAAGATATTCCCTATGGAGTTCAGATTTCATTGAATTCTTATATTAATAATATAATGAAATGCATGTTGGGATTTTTTTTGTCTCCATTTGTACCAGTAACCTTCACCCCCGACACACACAAACACCTTCTGACCTCCAACACACACACACACCCCACTGCCATGTGTGAGTTACAATATCTACAATATCTGATTAAAGTGATGATGACAGTGAGGTGCTGCTACGAATGAATCAGTTACCACAGAGTTAGAGTTTTTTCCCCTCTCACACTTTATAGTATTAGAACTTTTAATCTGTCACATTTTACTGCTTCTTTATCCTTTATTACTTTTTATTGCCTTTTTGTAACATTGTGTTCTGACTTTTTTGCTAATACTGATCATAGTGTTGAGATTATATGCAAGCCGCCAGGTATTTAATGCATTCAATATTTTAAAATTGCAATTATTTCATATCTCTGTATATTTTCGTCTAATAAATTCATTAGTATTTCAGATTTCATACTTTAAACGGATTTGACAGAAAACATTATATTCTTATGTTAATAATATTGTAAACTGCTTGTTTTTTTTGTTTCTTTTATGAAATGCTTTCGATACGCTGAAGTTCCCTTGACACATCCTCACCTTCCCCCCAGCGTATGCTTGCATGCACCCACACACAAATAAAACTAACATTTTTTACTCTTGCCCTGAGTACCAGTCTACTATTTTCTCAAGATGTCCACTACATTGTGTTCTCTATCACAGTGTGTGTGTTGTAGTGGAAAAGTGTTATTTGTCTGTATATTATCAAAGGGACTGTGCAATAGTAAAGGAGTGTGTTATTAGTGTGTGTGTGTGTGTGTGTGTGTGTGTGTTGTAAAGGATGTAGGAGTGTGTATACTATCTGTGTGTGTGTCTAATAGCTGTATTTGCAGTAACAGAGCAGGTCACACACTTTATCTTTCTTCTTTAGAGTCTCTCTGCCATAAGACACAAACTTCTTTAACTGATCAATACAGCTGTTCTTCAAATAGTCCTTCCAGTATTTAGCTTCATCTCCTGTAGGATCCCACTGCTTTATAAAGATTTCAGCTTGTGCTTTAGCTGCAGTCCAAGTTCCAGTTTTCAGATCCAGACTGATGAAACTGACACACACACACACACACACACACACACACTTCTATAATTAAATTCTCACATCTCTCATGTAAATCTGTGTAAATCAAAGCAAAATAAATAAAACTGGCAGAATAAAAGTTTGTTTCATTTCCACACTGGAATTTCAGATATGTGTGACAGGACAACATTTAAGATATTGATTCTGTGCCAGAAATATTTGTTCACGTTCCCACAGTTTCATTGAATAAACCTGGCAAGAATAAAAAAAAGATCTTTGTAAGACTTTAAGACAGAATTTATAATATCAGTGTAGTGTCAGGAGGAGCAGCTCTACTGCAGAGTAGAAAGTCTACAAACATCTTCATCTTGTTTCATATACTCTTATTAAGAAATGCCTGTGATGGACTGGTGACCTGTCCAGGGTGTACCCCTGCCATTCACCCAATGTGTGCTGGGATAGCTACATCATCTCAGTGTCATATCTTCTAACAAGATATCTTTACAAATAACACCCTTCTAAAAGTCTATGTAAGTCTCTGTAACAGCAGTCAAAATAAAACATCAAGATAAACACAATTCAGGTTTAAAAAAAAGCCCTTCTTACACTCTTGGATAAAATCAGATTTCTTCTGATCCTGTATAATAAAGTCAGAAACTTCATTCTCTCTTTAACCAGGACAGACGACTTTCATGTATATAGTTTTCATATCATTTATTTAGTTTGTAAATGTCACATGGCCATCACGGACAATGCAGATCCAGACCACCAGAGAGCCCCTGACCCATCATTTAAACATCTCCTGTTTATTACTCCGTTTCCCCTCTTGACCATGTTCACCTGTTTCATCCTAGTTTAACTCCATTCTGTTTACTGTTTGTTTCCTTTATTCCCTCTGTATTATAGAAATAAAGACCTGTATTTGCATTTGCCTCAAAAAAGGTTTCCTAACCTGTGGCATGATTATAGTTTAGTAAATAAATAAACCAACCAAAGACATTTTCTTCATGTTCTTATTTAGAAGCTATTTATTTTTTAATGAATTTATTTACAGATTAATAAATATACAGTACCACATACTACAGCACTGAGCTCAGTGGAGCAGAACAGAACAGCGCCTCATACAAACACAATCACATAGAAAACTGTACAAATGTACAAACAAAATTCATAAATACATTTTACATATTGTGTGTGGTCCTCATCTCCATCTCCTGGTGTCTCCTAAAGAAACAGGATCAGCTCTGAGCTGAGATTTAATGTAAGCTCAGGTTTTTCTGCTGGATTTTCAGTCCACACAGATTTTTATTCCATAAACATCATCATGTCTTACTCTCTCAGTTCAGCAGAAAGACACACAGTCACACTTTAATAGTGGTTGGAGACTCTTCAGAAGCTGGAGCACGTTTAAAGCCTGAAACACAGATGATGGACAGACAGTTATTTATCAGTTTATCAGTTCAGACTAAAAACAAGCAAAATATTCATCAAATCTCCTTCAAGAATTAGAAAGTGTAAATCTGTTCTCTGAAAACTTCACATCTGCCTCCTTCCTCCTCTCACCAGAGTTCTTCTTTTTCCAGACCATAATTCCAGCAACAACGACAACGAGAACAACGAGAGCCACGAGAACACCAACGATGATAGGCATCAGTCCTCCACCTGTTAAATCAGCACAGAGTCTTTATTATCTGCTGCATCAGGAAATCAGATTTATTGTTTATACTGTATGTGGAGTTGATCAGGACCTTCTTCTGGTACTTCTAGCACTAACTCCTCCTTCAAGCTGCTGTGCTGAATCACGCAGGTGTAGGTGTGTTTCTGCAGATCCTCAGCTGGGACTTTCAGAATGCTTCTCTTCTGGAAGCTTCCATCCTGGTTGGGTAACGTATCTTTGAGCTCCACATTCTTATACATGTCCTCTCCGTCCTTCCTCCAGGTGATATTCACTGCTTTGGGGAAGAAACCTGTAGCGTTACACACCACCTCTGGAGAAGGCGAGTGTTTCTGGAACACTGATGCTGTAGGAGGATCTGCAGAGACACACAGAGACATATAAAAATCTGTCAAATATAAATATATTGTGTAAATGACACTAGTGTTTGCACGTGTGTGTGTGTGTGTGTGTGTGTGTGTGTGTGTTACACGGACACAGTTTGTCATAACTGTTTACACATCACTGTGTGTATCACTGTGTGCGGGTTGTAAAAAAAAAAAAAGTGTTCATTGTGTTATTTGTCTGAACATCATCAAAGGGAATGTGCCATAGTAAAGGAGTGGGTTATTAGCATGTGTTTGTCATTAGACTGTATACAGTCTAATGTGTGTGTGTGTGTCTAACAGCTGCAATTACAGTAACAGGTCACACACTTTACCTTTCCTCTCCAGAGTCTCTCTGCCATAAGACACAAACTTCAGTAGCTGATCAACACAGTTACTCTTCAGGTAGTTCTTCCAGTATTGAGCCTTTCCTGCATTAGGATCCCACTGCTTTATAAAGATCACAGCTTTATCATTAGCTGCAGTCCAGTTTGCAGTGTTCAGATCCAAACTGATGAAATCTTCTCCATTATAACCGTACTGATCATATCCTCTAGTAGTGCTGTCATCATGGAGCTCACAGCCGTACATCCTCTGAAGTGTGTGATTACCTACACACACATACACACACACACAGACACACACACACACAGAGAGAGAGAGAGAGCTCTGTACTGAATTCTGCTTGATCTTACATCTCTCCTCTAAATCAGAGCAAAATAAAGTTTCCAAATTCCAGTGTTATGGATGTGACAATTAAACTGGTAATGCATATTCATAGATCATGTAATCTAGGGAACTGACAGGCAAAATGTATTTTTTTCTAAAATACATTTAAGCTCTCAGTGACAGTACATAGCAAAATTTAAAATAAAAGATTTTTTCTAAAGAGTATTTTGCGGAAAAAGAGCGTTATAGATCTGAAACACACATATTATCTGTTTGGGAAATCAACATCCAGACCATCACAGCACTTTTGGTGACACCTAAAATTACTTTTGTTTTGTAATTAAAAATAGCGCTGTGTGTAATAAATAGTGCTATTTATTAGCTGTTTATTAGCACAAACACTTACCCAACAAAAAAACAATAACAATAATAACACCACTTTTCAGAGAAAAATCATATATGACCATAATGAAGCCTGCTTTATGTTGCATGCAAAAAAAAAGCAAGTAAAGAAAAACAGGTCCCTCACACACTTTGGGGATAAAAAGTGTAAACACCCAGCAGGAACATTACAACTGAAATAATTATGAATGATAAGTCACTCAGATTTCATTATTATTTGAGATGTGGATCCAAATAAACATCATAAATATCTCCATTTGTTTTGTTAACATTTACCCATGGTTGTGATTATAGCCTAATGACATTAGGCTGTGTTACATTTCACTGAAACACAGAAAAGAAATGTGCAAACACTGCATGCTACCAGCAGCTGGAACACATATCACAACATTGCACAGAAACATTGGACATTTTTGCATCAACACTATTTGTGTAGCAAAGAGTGAAAAGTTGTGGCCATGGAACTCACTGACATTTAATAAGAGGCTTATAAATTTATAGAGCTGGGCTGTTAAAGTAAGCTAACTGTATAGAATGCTCTCATCCCCTATTCAGTCAGGAAATTGTCAAATAATAACATTTTGTTATCGTTCCCCCTTCTTCAAACAGTAGAACACAGCCATTTAAAAACGCTGCTTTTTGTATTAATGCACACCTTCTACATGCTGTTAAACACATCAAACATATATAAATTCAATAAGGGCACTTACATATAATAATATATAGACCTTAGTGAATATTTTAAGTATAGTCTAGTTTGTGTGCCCAAATTGTTCTTTTTTTCCTTGACCTTTTCATGGAATAGTTTATTTAGGCAGTTAGGCTTGAGTAGACTAAGGATATGAAGAATATGTAGTGTTAAACAGAGCAGCTCTACTGCAGAGTAGAAAGTGTTCAAACATCTGCATCTCATATTTCATATACTGAACTCCATAAGGATTCACTTTGGTGCTTCAGTAAAGCTTTTGTGGAATTGCAGTGGGAGTTTTGAGGTTTATTTATTTATTTGTAATAATCTCCCAACTATTAACCATTCATTAATTGGTACAGTTACTCAAACAACAAAAATCTTGTGTGTCCAGAGTACAGTCAGTGTGTGTTACTGATTAAAACTCTGACTTTTACCTTCATTTGAATTCAAGCTCTTCCTTACTGCAGCCACTGTGTCTTGGAATTGGTGCTGACGATCCTTCACACGCTCTGTCTCTCTGTTCCAGTAATCTGGATCATCAGTAAAGAACTTCTGCATCCACTCCGTCTTTGGTATCATCTTCCTGATGTTACTGTCGTAGTACACACACTGCCCTCCATCCATCAGACCCACAGTAGAGAATTCTGGGAAATGTATTGCTGGTGTGATGGCAGTATAGAGGTACTGCAGAGAGTGTGTGTCTGCAAAAGTTAAAATAGTTTTAGTAACTCAGCACATATAAAGAAAGACTATAAAGTTCAGGAAAATTCAGGATGATGTCACCAGCACCTACTGAATTAATTAATAGGGCCACCTAATGCACACAAACTTTAATTTATACGTTTCAAATTCAGTTGGTGGCAGTATGACAATCAATTAAAATGAATATGAGATGTGATTAAACCTCATCACTGACCACACATGTGAACTCAGACGAAGTACAGCAGATTATCATCATCATCATCATCATCATCATCATCATCATGGCAACAGTGTTTAAAATATAGCCAGTTCTGTTGGAATTATGATAAATCATCTGACTTCCTGTGTCTAATTGGTGACACTACAAGAGTCAGTTACTCGTGTCATGTGTCTTTGACCCGACATCATTTAAGATACACCAGAACTTTCAAGCACATCACACATACAGGGGAAATATGCCACACTTTCTGTTTAAGTGGTTTGATAGATTAATTGATCACACTGACGCAGCAAGACTGCATAAGCCATCAAAAATGTATCTGATATTCAACATCAAGAATCTTGATCATTATGCTGAACAAATTTGTTCTGAATCTGATGAAGCATGTTTGAGGAGTATCTAAAAGAAACTCTAATATCCAGTGCCAGTAGGTGGCGCTAATAAATCACCACTGACGATCATATGCTAATGCTGTATTGTTCAGTGAATGTCAATCACTGAACAATTACCATAGTTACCAAAGCAACACTGACTGAGACGTCACAAATTCCTTCATAATTTAATATTATAGCTATATTGACATGATACTGCTGACTTTACTATGCTAGAGACATTAGACTTCATCACAGTTAAACTACTATGAATGTAAGAAAATGTGCACAAAAACAGCTTAGCGTTAACATCCTATACCTGACGAGAGCTTTTGGATATCGGTCTATGACACTCCGACAGTTTTATCACTGATCTTCAACTCATCTATGGGATCTCCAGAACACTCGAGGCTACGCACCCTACCTGGCCAGGCAGAAGTGCTTGCAGGCGGCAAAGAGATCATAAACAAAGGTGGGGGAAACATGGAGAGCTAAGAGCTAAGCTAACACCGCAGCGGCTCTCGTTACCTAGCATATTCCTCACTAATGTGCAGTCATTGGTGAATAAAATACAACTTTGCATCACCCACAGCAAGAGACTTTCGGACTGTACTGTCATGATCTTCACAGAAACATGGCTAGATAGCGGAGTACCCGACGATGCTATTGAGCTAGCCGGACGCCACACACTCCAGGCAGATAGATCAGCGGATGACTCCAGTAAGACCAGAGGTGGGGGATTGTGCATTTATGTCAACAAAGCTTGGTGCATGAACTCTGTCACTGTTGAAAGTCACTGTTCAGCTAACCTGGAGTTTCTCATGATTAGACCTTAGGTGTAGACCTTTTTATCTGCCAAGAGAGCTCACTTCCGTCATCATAACAGCAGCCTATATCCCCCGGACGCTAATGCCAAGCTTTCTATGAATTATCATCATGCGGCCATTGGCAAACTACAAGCTGCTCACCTGGAAGCCGCAGTTATTGTTGCGGGTGATTTTAATCACTCCAACATAAAGACAGTGCTCCCCAAATTCCACCAGCATGTTTCCTGCTATACCAGACGTGGCAAAACGTTGGACCATGTCTACACAAACATTGTTGGAGCCTACACTGTGACCCCCCTCCCCCACCTGGGACAGTCTGATCACCTTTCTTTGTTCCTCACCCCCAAGTATTTACCTCTCATCAACCGTGTGATGCCATCAAAGTGTGGCCAGGGGGGCAGACTCTGTACTTCAGGACAGGTTTCAGCACACAGACTGGAGTATGTTTGCCTCTGAGGCCACCTGACTACACCACCAATGACAGTGTTACCACGGAGAAACAAATCACCACATATCCTAATCAGAAGCCATGGATGAACAAGGAGGTGTGGCACATCCAGGCAAATCTAATGAGGGGCATCAAAAAGGCCAAATACTGCTACAAACGTAAGGTGGAGGAACAATTCCAATTCCGACCCCCGACACATGTGGCAGGGCATCCAGGCCATCAGTGACTACAAGCCCAGCAACTCCACCCTGAATGACACAGATGTCTCCTTTCTTAACAAGATAAATGACTTTTATGCTCGCTTTGACAGAGACAACAAGGAGAAAGACATCATGACCAGACCCTCTGCAGACCACCAACCCCTAACACTCACCTCCACAGAGGTGTACAATGTACTGAGCTGGATCAATGCATTTAAGGCTGCTGGCCCCAATGGCATCCCTGGATGTGTGCTAAGGGCATGTGCTGAGCAGATGAGAGAGATCTTGGCATCAATACCTCCCTGCAACACTTGGTCGCATGGTGTACTGACAATAACCTGCTCCTTAACACCAGCAAGACAAGATTCAAGATTCAAGAAGCTTTTATTGTCATTTCAACCACATATAGCTGGCACAGTACATAGTGAAATGAAACAACGTTTCTCCAGGACCTGGTGCTACATAAACATACAACAACAAGTTCAAAACAAAACAACAAACAACACCACAGAGCTAGGACAGAAGTTTGTCTTAGCCACGTAAAGTGCACAGTGTGCAGCTAGGTGCAAACAGAGCATAGACAAGACAGTGCAAAAGACAATAAATACAATAAAGACAACACAAAAGAACACAGGACACTTAGCGCCGAAAAGAAATAAAAGAACGTGTACTGGAATGTAAGTGAAATAAAATAGATAAAGTGAAATGATGTAAAAAATAAAAAAAAAAAAGTATTGTGCAAAAATATTGTGCAAAAATACACAGCAGCGGTTGAGGTAGTGCAAATAGAATAAACATAAATATAACTATAGCAGCAGATGACAGGTAGAGGTAGTGCAGTAAGTAATGAACAGTATAAATTGTGTGTGTGTGTGTGCGTCCACACAGTCAAGAGAGAGTGTGTTTATATCTGTGTGTGAGAGAGACAGAGAGTTAATATACAGTTCAGTCCTGAGTGAGAGTGTGTGTGTGTGTGTGTGTGTGTGAGAGAGTGTAGAACAGTTCAGTCCTGAGTGAGAGTGTGTGTGAGAGTGTAGAACAGTTCAGTCCCGGGTGTTGAGGAGCCTGATGGCTTGAGGAAAGAAACTGTTACACAGTCTGGTTGTGAGGGCCCGAATGCTCCGGTACCTCTTTCCAGATGGCAGGAGGGTGAAGAGTGTGTGTGAGGGGTGTGTGGGGTCAGCCACAATGCTGATGGCTTTGCGGATGCAGCGTGCGGTGTAAATGTCTGTGATAGAGGGGAGAGAGACTCCGATGATCTTCTCAGCTGTCCTCACTATCCGCTGAAGGGTCTTGCGATCCGAAACGGTGCAGTTCCCAAACCAGGCAGTGATGCAGCTGCTCAGGATGCTCTCGATGGTCCCTCTGTAGAACACAGACAGGATGGGGGGAGGGAGATGGGTTTTCCCTCAGCCTCCTCAGGAAGTAGAGGCGCTGCTGGGCTTTCTTGGTGATGGAGCTGGTGTTGAGTGACCAGGTGAAGTTCTCCGCCAGATGGACACCAAGGAATTTGATGCTCTTGATGATCTCCACAGAGGAGCCATCGATGGACAGCGGAGAATGGTCACACTGTGCTCTCCTGAAGTCAGCAACCATCTCTTTGGTCTTGTTGACGTTCAGGGAGAGGTTGTTGGCTCTGCACCAGGCTGTTAGCCGCTGCACCTCCTCTCTGTATGCTGACTCGTCGTTCTTGCTGATGAGACCCACCACAGTCGTGTCATCGGCGAACTTGACGATGTGGTTGGAGCTGTGCATTGCTGCACAGTCGTGAGTCAGCAGAGTGAACAGCAATGGACTGAGCACACAGCCCTGAGGCTCTCCAGTGCTCAGTGTGGTGGTGCTGGAGATACTGCTCCCGATCCGGACTGACTGAGGTCTCCCAGTCAGGAAATCCAGGATCCAGTTGCAGAGAGAGGTGTTCAGGCCCAGGAGACTCAGCTTCTTAATCAGCTGCTGAGGGATGATTGTGTTGAATGCTGAACTGAAATCTATGAACAGCATTCGAACGTAGGGGTCTTTGCAGTCCAGGTGTGTGAGGGCCAGATGGAGGGTTGTGGTGATGGCGGTGTCCGTGGAACAGTTAGGACGATACGCAAACTGCAAGGGGTCCAGCGAGGGTGGTAGCTGTGACTTGATGTGCCTCATGACGAGCCTCTCGAAGCATTTCATCATGATTGGTGTGAGTGCAACGGGACGGTAGTCACTGAGGCAGGAAACCGTGGACTTCTTTGGCACAGGGATGATGGTCGTTGTCTTGAGGCACGTAGGGATGATGGAGCTGCTCAGCGAGATGTTGAAGATGTCAGTGAAGACATCTGCTAGCTGCTCTGCACACTCCCTGAGAACTCTGCCAGGAATGTTGTCTGGTCCAGCAGACTTCCGTGGGTTAACTCTGCATAGAGTTCTCTTCACGTCAGCTGTGGTGAGACAGAGCACTGGGTCATTAGGAGGAGGGATGGTCTTCCTCGCTCTCTCTGGGCGTGTGCATGCTTCGCCTCTCTGATGGCTCGGGACAGTTTGGCCCTTGCTGTTTTTAAGGCCGCCCTGTCCCCTGATCTGAAGGCAGAGTCTCTCGACTTCAGGAGAGCACGCACTTTCGCAGTCATCCACGGCTTCTGGTTGGAGCGTGTTGTGATGGTCTTGGAGACGATCACGTCATCGATGCATTTCCCGATGTAGCCGGTCACTGATGCCGTGTACTCCTCCAAGTCAATAGAGTCGCCGTTGGTTGCAGCCTCCCTAAACATATCCCAGTCAGTGCACTCAAAACAGTCCTGAAGAGCAGAGATGGCTCCTGCTGGCCAGGTCTTAACCTGTTTCAGAACCGGTTTAGAGCGTCTGACGAGTGGTCTGTATGCTGGAATCAACATAACAGAGATGTGGTCTGAGTAGCCGAGGTGGGGGCGGGGCTCCGCACGATACGCGCCGGGAATGTTTGAATAAACAACATCCAGCGTGGTCGCCCCTCTCGTAGCAAAGTCCACATACTGATGGAATTTAGGGAGCACTGTTCTGAGATTTGCATGATTGAAATCTCCGGCGATGATAAACAGTCCATCGGGGTGAGCATTCTGCAGCTCGCTAATAGCTCCGTACAGCTCACACAGAGCCTCCTTAGCATTAGCACTGGGTGGAATGTACACTCCGATAATGAGAGTAGTGGTGAATTCCCGGGGTAAATAAAAAGGTCTGCATCTAACAGTCACAAACTCCACTACCGATGAGCAGTAGTTAGACACAAGCACAGAGTCTTTACACCATTCCGTGTTGATGTAAACACACACACCGCCACCGCGAGTCTTACAAACAAGCTCATCATGGATTTCAGGAGGGAGAAAGGAAGAACGCATGACCCCATCCACATGAAAGGAATGGCTGTCGAGCGTGTATCCAGCTTCAGGTTTCTGGGCACCCACATCTCAGAGGACCTGTCCTGGACCACCAATACCTCCAGTCTGGTCAAAAAGGCTCACCAGTGCCTTTTTTTCCTGAACACACCGAAGAAGAACCACCTGTCTTCAACCATCCTGGTGAACTTCTACTGCTGTGCGATTGAGAACACCCTGACCAACTGTATCACAGTCTGCTGGATGCTTGGCAACAGACAGCCAATCAGAAGTTGCGCAGCGAGGCTCATGTCAGGTCAGTCACAGGAAATGCACGTTGTGTAAACAGGTTGCTTGCTGTTCGTCCAGTCAGTGACAGTGACACTGCAAATATGCAAATAAGAATGTTAACCCGGGGTTTAGGAATGTACAGTGTAAAATGTCTGTTAATGAATACCCAGGATTAACAGGTAACCCCAGGTATCGTATGAACAGTGTGAAACGTAATTACAGATAATCCCAAGGGCTTTTCACACTTGAATTGTTAACCCTGGATCATACTAAACCCCAGATAAACGGAATCCTGGGTTATCTGTTATTTTCATTTTTTTTCTCTGCGTGCCTTAAATTGACCCTTGGGGGATAAATAAAGTCTTTTTTTTTTATTTAATTGAATTTGTATTTTTTTTGTTTATTGCAAGTATAAACAATTAACTTCAGCATTAAAATAGAACATTGGATGCCATTATTATTAAAAATTTAAAACAGGAAGACAAAATAAAGATATATAAAAATAAAAGAGTACAGATGTAAATCAAAAATTCCGTAAAGTTCATCAGATACTATGTTATGTTTACAATGAGAAAAATAGCAAAGTATATCACCCATAGTTAAAGCAATGTCTACATTAGATTTTAAAGAAAAGAATTTTGATAAGTCAGAACAAAATTTCTTATCAAGGGAGCATTCGATAAAAAGATGATCAATAGAGTCAATACTGATATTACAGAAATTACAATTTAAATGAGGATTACCAAATTTGGATGTAATCTCATTGGTCAAAGTCAAAATCAAAGTCAAAGAAGGTTTATTGTCACTTCAACCATATATAGCAGATGCAGTACACAGTGAAGTGAAACAATGTTCCTCCTAGACCAGAGGTGCTACACAGAACAAAGACAAAGTACAGTGTGTGTGTGTCTGTGTCCAGCACAGTTCAGTTCTTCTTGGAACACAGTTCTCAGCTTTTGTGCATGTGTGTTATTGCATGTGTGTGTGAGTATGTGTCCTGTACTGTATATTATGTATACTGTATATTATGTAAAATCTTTAAATGTATTTCTTTTACTTTGTTGGGGACACAGAATTTATAAGGTAAGCTTTTTTCCAAATAATCTTGTTTATTAAAGAATTTCAAACAAATTTTCCTCTCTGAGTAATTTGTAAAAACAAATTTGTTAATCATTTTATTACTACATTTAGGTTCATAAATACACTTGTCATTAACCAAATAACTTGGCTCCCTTTTTACAGTCACTTCAAACGATAGATGACATTTCATTAAGTGAACAAGACCGGCTGGTATAGCTTTAACAATTGTAAGAAATTCCTTATGAACAACAGGGAAATTGTATTTAGACATGAAATCACAATAAGAATAAAATTTCCCTTGTGGATCTAGTATATCACAAAGATTATCTTTTTCATGTCAATTCTTAAGAAATATCGACTTGATCTTTACTAGAATACTCTCGTTGATCCATAGCTTCACTTTATGTGGGAAAATTGTGAACAAAACAAAGTTTCCATGCCAAAAGTGCCTGTTCATGGAATTTTGAAAGTTTTCTGGGGAGTTTAGAAGGGGAAAATTTACAAGTTAACAAAAATTTAAGACCTCCCAGGTTTTTATAGATATTGTGATTGATAAAGGACCAAATAGAATCTGGTGAATTGACACACTTCCTAACCCAATTTACCTTTAAAGTGTAATTAATGTCAAAAGAATCAAGCATGCCAAAACCTCCATCAGCTTTCTTACCACAGAGAACTTTTCTTCAAATGTTGATGTTTGCTTTTCCAAAAAAAGTTAAACAATAAACTATTAATATGTTTACCTTTATTGTCATGAACAAATAATGAGCAAGATGGGTATATAAAATTAGACAGACCTTCGGCTTTTATTAAAATAACTCTACTAAGAAAGAATAAATCTCTTCGAAGCAAATTGTTAAAAATTAGTTTTGCTTTTTTAATTTTAGGAAGAAAATTCATTTCTTGCCTAAGAGATTTTCTTGGAAATATAGATGCTGAGATATTTCACATTATCTTTAATAGGTATGTTATTCATGGAGGTTTTGCGGTTATCAAATAAACAAAGAATTTCACATTTAGGGATATTTAACTTTAAACCAGAAGCCTCCGAAAAGGTGGTAATGATTTCAAGAACTTTTGCAATCTGATTTAAGTTTTCTAAAAACAGGGTTGTATCGTCTGCAAGTTGTGAAATTCTAATCTCACGATCAAAGATGGTCAACTCTTTGATATCAGGATTATTTCTAATATTTAAAGATTGTAATTCCACAACTAGTAAGAACAGAAAGGGGGAAATTCCACAACTTTGTCCAACTCCCCTGTTAATAGAAAATCTATTAGAAGTATCAAATTACAAGATTACTGATCTATTAATATCCTTATATATAATTTTAACCGGCGGCACAGTGGCTTAGTGGTTAGCACGTTCTCCTCACTGTGTGTGGAGTTTGCATGTTCTCCCCGTGCTTGGTGGGTTTCCTCCCACAGTCCAAAGGCATGCTTCTAGGCTGATTGGAGTCTCTAAATTGTCTGTAGTGTGTAATTGCATTAGTGAATGAGTGTGTGTGTGTGTGTGTGTGTGCCCTGCGATGAGTTGGCTCTCCGTCCAGGGTGTATCCTGCTGTAACGGGCATGCCGACCCCAGCAGCACTTCCTCGCTCTCATTCCCCTGATTATTGATCACGCCACCTGCACCTAATTTCCCGGCACCTATTTAAAGCCCTCACTCGCTAGCATCAGCGGCGAGTATTAAGACTGTTAGGCTTATGTGCCGTAAGCATTTCGCAACGTCTGTGATACTTTACGTTTTGCCTATGTTTTGCCCGTCTTCCACTCATCACCTCACCGAATATGATTTTGTTAATAATGAAGACGGGCGTTCATCACACTATCTGGACACTACGAGTACCGCGTCATGCCATATGGACTCTCCAATGCCCCGGTGGTGTTTCAAAATTTCATGAATGAAATTTTCCGGGGACATGCACCACCGGTTCGTGATCTCGATGGATCAGTCTAAAGGGGAAGCGGTCACGAACTGCCCGCAACCCCAAACTATCAAGGATCTTCAACGCTTCCTGGGGTTCATGGACTTTTACCGCTGTTTCATTGCAGGCTACAGCAAACACACCGCGCCCCTCACCTCACTGTTGCGCAATCAGCCTAAAGCGCTACGCTGGGCGACTACCACGGTCGAAGCCTTCCAGAATCTGAAAGCCGCCTTCTGCTCTGCACCTACCCTGCTGCATTCCGATCCCAGCCGACCTTTCGTGGTGGAGGTAGATGCTACGACTGTAGAAGTAGTCCCAACGGGGAGGTGAGCCCCTGGCACTCCATCCGTGTGCTTTCTTTTCCAAAAAGCTAACCCTGGCGGAGCAAAATTATGACATCGGCAACCGAGAGTTACTAGCCATCAAGCTGGCTTTGGAGGAGTGGCGGCACTGGTTGGACGGAGCTGTCCATCTCTTCGAAATAATCACTGACCACAAGAACCTCCAGTACCTCAGGGAAGCTAAGAGACTGAACCCCAGACAAGCTCGGTGGGCATTATTTTTTACTCGCTTCCGGTTCCACGGTCACCTACTGTCCCGAGCATAAGAACACAAAAGCGGACGCACTTTCCCAGATGCATGCACCAGATCCCCTACCGAAAAGAATGCGAGCCCATCCTCCCTCCAAATCTCTTTGTCTGTCCTCTCCTCTGGGCTATTGACGAGGACATCCGTGCTGCCACTACAGAAAGAGCTTGCTCTGCCAGGAGGTCCAGAAGGGAAAATCTATGTTCCAACTTCGCTGCGCCTCACCCTTCTGGACTCAGTACACTCATCTCCGGGCTCCGGACATCCGGCAGGCAACGAACCCTCTCACTCACCCGAGAGAAGTATTGGCCAAACATGACAAAGGAAGTGCTCCAACTTGTGAAAGGATGTCCCGTCTGCGCCATTATTTCCACACCACGTCGCCTGCCGGAGGGTAAGCTCATGCCGCTTCCAATTCCCCACTGGCCCTGGTCCCACCTGGGGATCGACTTGGCAACCAATCTGCCCACATCAGATGGCTTCACCACCATTCTCGTCATGGTCGATCGGTTCTCGAAAGCGTGCAAACTGATACCCCTCAAGGGCCTGCCCACGGCCATGGAGACGGCTGAGGCTCTCTTTGACCTTGTCTTCAGACACTTTGGCATCCCTGAAGACATCTTGTCTGACAGAGGGCCCCAGTTCGTGTCCCGAGTATGGCATGGGTTCTTTAAACAGCTGGGTGTATCAGTGATCCTGTCTTCTGGATATCATCCACATTCTAATGGCCAGACGGAGCGCAAAGTGCAAGAAGTGGGGCGCTATCTTCGAAAGCATACTGCTGTGACCACCAGCACAAATGGAGCAAATATCTTCCCTGGGCCGAGTATGCACAGAACTCGCTACGTCAAGAAGCCACAGGACTCACTCCATTGGTTCAGAGAGAGTGCGAGGGTTTAGGAGTCGGCACCGACGAGAAACACCACACTATCAGCTGGGAGATCGAGTCTGGCTCTGCTCACGAGACCGCCACCTAAAGCTGCCCTGTAAAAAGCTTAGCCCTCGATACATAGGTCCCTTCACCATCCGGTGGCCCATCAATGAAGTGTAACGGGCATGCACCCAATTTCCCCGGTGCCTATTTAATGCCTTCACTCGCCAGTGGCAGCAGCGAGTATTAAGATTGTTAGCCGTATGTGCCGTGAAGCATTTCTCAACGTCTGTGATACTTTACGTTTTGCCTGCCTGCCTGCCTGTCTTAAGTTTAACCTGCCTGCCTATAGTACCTTTTGCCTGATTTACGTTTTGCCTTCTGCCCTGCCTGGAATTATTAAAGTGGCACTCGCTTCTCTCTCTGCCTCTTGAGTCATCTTGTTACACCTGCCTTGATGCTCGATGACACCTGACCTTGATGCCCAGGCTCCCCGTGACCCGATGATAGTTCGGATAAGCAACAGACAATGGAATGGAATCATATTAACCATTTTTAATTTCTCTCCAAAACCAAACAACTCTAGAGTAGAAAATAAAAAATTTATGTTCGATGGTATAGAATGCTTTGTAAAAAATCTAGAAACAGAATGATTGCATTAAAGTTTGTAGGATAACATAATTAATATAATTAATTAATATAATTTGCATGATCTATGAGATCAAAAATTAGCCTGATATTACAACTTATATGTCATTTAGGCATAAAACCAGGTTGGGTTTCATTGCTTATATCCAATAAGCCTGTTTTTAATCTTTTTTGCATGTGCTAATGATAGAATAATCTAAATTTAGTAAAGTGATTGGGCTCCATTTGTTATAGGAGAGAAGGTCTTTACCTTGTTTTGGTATCAATGTAATAAGGACTTGTTTTAAAGAAGTGCATAATTTTTCATGAAGAATACATCCATTGTACATTCTAAGTAATGGACTCTTAATAGATTACCAAAAGTATGCATAAAACTCCAATAATTAGGCCATTTGTGCCTGGGGATTTACCCTTCTTCATAGACTACACTGCTTTGGTAAGTTCGTCTTAAGAAAGGTCATTTTCACAAACCACTTTAAACTCATTTGAAATTACTGGAGTGAGAGATTTGATTTTTTTGTATAAAGGATCTTGCATAGTTTTCGTAATAATTTGAGCAATATAATTTGTTTAAAAAAAGAGTATACATATTTATTCATTTGACAGGGGTTTTTGATTATGATATTATCAATTTTTAATGCTGCTAGACGATTTCTTTTCATATTTCTATTTTCCAGAACAAAACAATAACTGGTGTTTTTCTCTCCCATTTCCAACCATTTAGCCCTTGATCTTATAAATGCACATTTAACTAAATCTAAATAGTGATCATCTATTTCGTTTCACAATTTAAATAAATAGGATTCCTTCTCTGTATTAAGAGTTTCTTTAGATTTGTCAAGCTCTCTGAGAATATCTTGACATCTTTTAGAATTAGCCACTTTAGGTTCTTTGCCTCAAAGCATAGCTAATTGTCTAAATTTGAATTTAAAAAATTCCCATCTTTGGATAAAAATCATAGACTCGTCTTCCAAAATAGAAACAGTTTTTTAACAGGTTCTACAAAATTTGCATCTGAGAGTAACTTATTATTAAATTTCCAACAACTGCAGATTGCAAATTGTAGTTGTAAACTACAGCTGTCTGTATTTTCAATTAAAGATATTGAGGTGAATCTATGATCTGATGAAGGTGAGTAACCGATCGACGTGTCTGAGACAAACTGAACTGCATTATTAGATAAGAAAAATCAATTTGTGACTTACGTGTAAGAGCATTATTTGTCCATGTAAATTCCTTATCGTGGTGAATGTTAAAAAAAACGGCAAACATCAGTAACCTGTAACTTATCAACAAGCAACTCAAAAACTTTAGATGTACTGTTCTTTGGAGGGAATCTATCTAAGGACTCATAAGGGGCTTCACTGAAGTCACATCCAGTCAATAAATAAGCACCTGTGTATTTTCTTTTTAGGTCTAGTAATATCAGGCTAGGTTTTTCAAACATTTATAAATTTAAAGAGTTATTATTATGTCCATAAACATTGCAAATGATCGATGTCGTATTGTCTATATTTAAGATTATTATAATCCATCTCCCTTCACCTGAATATAGAGTTTCCACTACATCTCCCTTCAATATATTTAAGAAAACAGCGACCCCTACAGACACCCCACTGCGGTTTTTCTAAAATCTTACATCGTTATCACAAGAATGTGTTTCTTGAAATAAAATCATTTGAGCCTCCCTGTGTTTAATGAAAATATAAAGTGTCTTCCTTTTATCCAATTTCCTTAAACCTCTAACATTCAGAGAGATCATATCTACTGTACCAAAATTAAAAACTGACAACCAAGAAAAAAGAAAACGAAAGAAAAAGCAAAAAAACATAAACAATAAACAAGACCTCCTAAATTAGACTAAGGCACTTGTTACAATAAGAACTTGGACTGAATTTGTAATCATCGTGTAAAAACCTACAGTGACGCAAATCCTATAAACACTTCCGTTTATAACAAGCTTCCGTATTTTAGCGACCTATTTTGCTGAGATTTATTCTTATTTTGCGCAGTTTATAGTCAGTCACTATTACAGGAAATAACTTTCTATAAAATGATAGTTTACGTCTGTAACTCACCTGCTGATGAAGGATGAACAGAAAACGTGAGAAATAGCAGGACTTTGAACACAGTGCTACTGTCCTCCATCTTACAGTGTAGACTTTAAACAAAAATAAACAAGTCCATAAAATCTGGTAAACTCCTTTATATAGTCGATAACACATCGGAGTAAATTCCCCACAGCGTTTACCACGAGACTCCAAAACAGCAGCAGCGAAAAAACTTTAGATCAAATTCAGACTTTCACTTTGACACCGAGGCTTCCGTCTCTTATCATAATATTATGCGGAGCTTTCGAGTCACATGATTGTGATTGTTGATCTGATTGGTTGATTCAGTGGGCGGTGACTGGTTTGTTTTTAGAGGTGGAGCTTTAAATCCAGCGTGGTTAAAAGATTGGAACGGAAATGACGTATTATTGCTGGCTAGTGTTGTAGGAGGTGTGTGGTGGTGTGTAGAGTATTATTACAGACAATTTATTAATGAAATCATCCAGAAAAAGATCTCAAACTCTGCAATACCATGAACTATTGCTCCCAAATAAGATAAATCCCATATAATTATTCAAATGTATGTATTGCCATCATTATACACTGTAAGAGGAAGCCAGTCATTATTAGGATATGTAACACATTCAAATGATTATTATTAATATAAATTTGTACAGATTCACTGCTGGCTCTGTCCTCAGCAGCTGATGTAAACGCAGGAGGTTCAAATTGTAAAATAAAGATTTGTGAAGCATTAAATGTTTCGATTGTATTGAAAAAGGCTTCATGACTCCAAGCTTAGATTAACACTACATGCTAGTGGCTTCTGCTGGTCAGATATATTAGCAGCTTCACTGAGTTGCTAACGTAGGGATTTATTAGCATTTTTATTTTACAAATAAATAAATATACTGTATTCGTATGACTCATGGATAAAAGTGCTTGTGTGAAACACACACAGGTTGTTATTTACTAAAAAAGCGATAGTATATCAAATGTTAAATCACATAAATACAGACTCAATTTGAAATAATTTATTTCACCATCAATTCTTCAAACCCAAATAAGAGGAATTCTAAGGAATAATAATACAGCAGATTTCTACCACTGTAATAATGATTAATTATAACTAATGGACATGTTCTCCTAATCATAATAATACATAATAATACATTTATATTATTTCATTTTAATTTCACATTAAATAATAAAATGAAGATAAGACACATTTTCAAAACTGTCCTAATTTAATGACACATTAACGTCTCAATCTCAGTGAAAACTAAATCCAGAAATGAACCAAACCATTTCAGGCTCCAGAGATTCCACTTGAAACAAGTGGATTAGTAAATATTTTTTATTGAAAGACTAGATTCATCCTGTAGATATTATACTGGATCATATCATATTAGATTAGATCCAATGCGACTCAGTTCTGTAACTGTGATGGTATAAAACCTACAGTTACTTTTCGGGCCATCAGGAATATCAGTGTCATATGAAGTAAACAAGTAAATGATCTGTGAAATTATGTTCACACATTCCTATGGCTCCACTGAAGAATATACAACATGAAGATCCTCTTTAACATCATGTCTCTTGTTCCTCTTGGTTTTCTTCTTAGAGAACTGAAGTGCAGCGTAATTCACAGAGTCCGAGTCAGAAACCTGCAGGAACACAGAAGATAAACAGAGACGATAAAATAAACAAGAAGTCTATAAATAATTTCAGTTTAATACTTCTGTCAGTGGAGTTATTAATGAAAAAAAAACTCATATATAACTAATAAAAACTAAAACATAAAAAACTATTATAACTAATAAAGAGACAAATATATTTGTATGTAAATAATGAACCTAATATTTAAATAGCTGAATTTTATTTATTTATTTATTTATTTATTTATTTTTTTAATGAACAGTACTAAGGAGGTCCTGGGAAATTTATTTTAAAGTTTAAAAATGTAAGCAATGTTTGAGAAACCCTTTTTTTTATTGATTTGTAACTTTAAAACTGCTTTAAATAATGATACATTTTAAATAAATACATTTTCATTAATACAGTTCTGAACTGATTTTAAGTATGAATTTATTAGGAAATGTGTGAAAGGTATAGAGTTTTGCTGATGTGCATTATTATTATTATTGTAACATCTCAGCTGGCGTCCGAACACCAGAGGGAGGGAGGGAGGGAACATCGATCTATAATCGACACCTGCTGCTTCTCCGCTTCACCAGCAGGTGGTGCAAGCGAGTTTGATGAGATAATAACAACAGGTAGACCGAGGCTATCACATCACTCTCAGGGATTTGCCAAAATGGACCAAGATGTAAGTACTGTACCTTAAGCCATTGAAGACACCAAAGCATTGTTTATGTGTATATTTGTTTTTATAAGTAGTTATTATTAACGTATTTCTTTAACAATAAATGGGAGACATTGCTTACAAAAAATTAACCATGTTTTTTGGTGGTAAAAGTGTAGTAACCATATTTTTTGGGTGCATTGATTACAATTGGAAAAAACACAGTTTTACTATGGTAACAATGTTTAACAATTGTTTTTGAAAACCAGGGTAATTTATTGGTAACAATGGTTTTATTACAGTAACCATGTTTTTTTCCAACTGAAGGAAAACCATGTTTTTTTTTGGTTTTAAACCATTGTTAATTTTCGTAAGCAATGTTCCCATTTGTTGTTAATAGAGATACCGGGGAGGAGGGGCCTGAACCCATGCAGGTGGGACGAACCTGCGTGTCAGAAAAGGAGCATCCACTCCGAGTCCAGCAGCGACTCTGTTTCTACTGTGGTGAGCCCGGCCACCAAGTGTACACATGCCCTGAAAAGCCATCCGTGTCCAAGGTAGGGGGAAATGTTTTCGTCTCTAGTCTATCCATTCCAGCCCAGATACATTACACTCATGGGTTTTTTTCTGTCTCAGCATTAGTAGACTCAGGAGCAGCTACAACTTCACACTATACACTGTGCCACCCCTTTACAAGTAACTGCCATAACTCCAGACAAGACAAACCCTTGAGTCTGCCTCTCATCCCTGCCTCCATCTATCATTCTGGTCCCAATTCAGTGGAATCTCCTGGAGGAAACTCTGCCTCCCGACCATGGTCCGTACCAGAGTCTTGCAATGGGTTCACGAAGCCCCCAGCTCAGATCACCCTGGTATTCGCAAAACTTGTTAGCTAGTACAAAACCATTTCTGGTGGCCTACTCTACCCCACAATGTTGAGGATTGCATCAAGTCATGTCCCACATGTGCTCAAACCCGTACCAGCCGTCGGTTTCCGGAGGGCCTTCTTGAACCCCTACCGATTCCCCAACGACCTTGGTCACACATTTCCATAGACTTCCTGACTGACCTACCTGATTCCAAGGGGTTCACCACCATCCTGGTGACCGATTCTCCAAAGCCAGCAGACTAATTCCCTTTGTGTGTTTACCCACCGCCATGGAAACTGCTAATGCCTTGTTTAACCACATGTTCAGGACTTATGGCCTTCTGCAAGATATTGTGTCTGACTGGGGGCCTCAGTTCACCTATCTCATCTGGAGGGCCTTCTGCAACCAACTGGGCATCAACATCAGCCTGAGCTCAGGATACCATCCTCAAACCAATGGCCAAGCAGAACGTCTGAACCAGGAGATCAGAAGGTTCCTCCGTTCATCCTGTAGCCGTGAACAGCATTGCTGGAGTGAGTTCCTCCCCTGGGCCTAATATGCCCAGAATTCACTGGTGTCGTAGAACACCTGGTGGTAGTCATAGAGGGGGTGGGGGGTGGTTGGGGTTTATAACATCTCAGCTGGCATCCGAACACCAGAGAGAGCCCTCTCCCGAGTTTTGGATGGCAGTCATGAAGAACACTTCCGGAAGTATCTAATACTTAAGTAGTGTGCACACTGCTTTCTACTAGAAGTATCATTTCTAGTCAAACATACCAAGCCTTGCATTGCCATTGTCGTGTTGGATTATTGTGTAATGCCCTTTGCCTGCCTATTTCCACATTTTGAGTCTTGTTTTGTGTTTATCAGATTTGTTTGCCTCAGTGTTTGTTTTCCCAGTTTTGACCCTTTCGCTTTGCTTTCTGACGTATCCGCTTGCTGCTTTTGTTAATAAATTGCATATGGACCTCATTCGCCTCCAGTGTGTCCTTATTATTATTATTATTATTATTATTATTATTATTATTATTATTATTATAAAAATTATACTAAATATGCTGAATATCCAGCTTCTGTAAGTTATGTGTTTTTGTTTTAAAATAAGAGTTTTTATTGGCTAATAAATTCTTCATTAGGACAAATAAACACCCCAGATTTACTGATTTGAGTTTAGTCAGTGTGAATCATTCTGGAGGTCAGTGTGTGTGTGTGTGTTTAAATTATTCTCACATTTACCTCATTAACTTCTGCTTTATCTTGAGCACCTAATGCAACACAAAACAAATATTATTATTATTATTATTATTATTATTATTATTATTATTATTATTATTATTATTATTATTATTATTATTATTAGAGGAGTATATATTTTTACCTCTGTGTGTTTTTCTGTGTTTCAGTATGATGAAGATCAGGACAGTGAGAAGAAACACAATCACTGCACCAAACACCACAATCAGCATGAAGAACACAGCAGGAGACACTGAACCTGGGAGACAAACTTTAAAGAAAGTGTTTTAATCATTAAACCTGCATCAGATTTTAATATAAAGTGTACAGAAGCTTTTCAGAGAAACAACAAACCTGTTTCTTTGTCCAAGTTCTCAGGAAATGTTTTATTTATGCCTGAAATAAGAAACATTAATTTTAGAACCTAAATCATTTGTCAACTTTTACTGAAACTCTTCACTCTATAAATTTACCTTTCACTTGTAAATAGGTGGAGTTTCTAAATCTAACTTGGTCCAGTTGTGTGAAGCTGCAGTAATAGAGTCCTGTATCAGAGACGTTTACTGCAGTGATTGTGAGAGACGTTTTACTGCCATGAACAGACATCACTATTCTCTCACTCTCACTAAAGAAGTAACACGTCTCTGATGGAGCTGATGTCCTAAACTGTTTACACCCAAGAAGAAGTGGAACTGAATCACTCGTCTGTTTAAACCAGAAGATGAAAGATGTTTCACTCAGATCATGTTGGCACCAAATAGTGACGTTATCTCCAGCTTCTGCCTCCAAAGTTAAAGAGCTCAGAGTCTCTGAGAGCAAACCTGAAACCCAGAAAACACTCCACATTTTAACACCATCACAGACTTAAACATACATAAATACATACATAAATCTAAATCAATCATTCACTTGCACACAGTTTTAGAAGGAACCCGGCAGGTAGGTTGTTCCAATCTTTTATGGATGTAGATTGCCTTAAATCCCTCTGTCTCTTCATGTAATCCCAGACAGACTGGATGAGTTGAGATCAGGACTCTGTGGAGGTCAAACCATCACTTCCAGGACTTCTTGATCTTCTCTGTGTTGAAGAAGTTCTTAATGACATTGGATATACACTATATTGCCAAAAGTATTCGCTCACCTGCCTTGACTTCGCATATGAACTTAAGTGACATCCCATTCCTAATCCATAGGGTTCAATATGACGTCGGTCCACCCTTTGCAGCTATAACAGCTTCAACTCTTCTGGGAAGGCTGTCCACAAGGTTTAGGAGTGTGTTTATGGGAATTTTTGACCATTCTTCCAGAAGCGCATTTGTGAGGTCACACACTGATGTTGGACGAGAAGGCCTGGCTCTCAGTCTCCGCTCTAATTCATCCCAAAGGTGTTCTATCGGGTTGAGGTCAGGACTCTGTGCAGGCCAGTCAAGTTCCTCCACACCAGACTCTGTCATCCATGTCTTTATGGACCTTGCTTTGGTCACTGGTGCACAGTCATGTTGGAAGAGGAAGGGGCCAGCTCCAAACTGTTCCCACAAAGTTGGGAGCATGGAATTGTCCAAAATGTCTTGGTATGCTGAAGCATTCAGAGTTCCTTTCACTGGAACTAAGGGGCCAAGCCCAGCTCCTGAAAAACAACCCCACACCATAATCCCCCTCCACCAAACTTTACACTTGGCACAATGCAGTCAGACAAGTACCGTTCTCCTGGCAACCGCCAAACCCAGACTCGTCCATCAGATTGCCAGATGGAGAAGCACGATTCGTCACTCCAGAGAACGCGTCTCCACTGCTCTAGAGTCCAGTGGCGGCGTGCTTTACACCACTGCATCCGACGCTTTGCATTGCACTTGGTGATGTATGGCTTGGATGCAGCTGCTCGGCCATGGAAACCCATTCCATGAAGCTCTCTGCGCACTGTTCTTGAGCTAATCTGAAGGCCACATGAAGTTTGGAGGTCTGTAGCGATTGACTCTGTGGAAAGTTGGCAACCTCTTCGCACTATGCGCCTCAGCATCCGCTGACCCCGCTCCGTCAGTTTACGTGGCCTACCACTTCGTGGCTGAGTTGCTGTCGTTCCCAAACACTTCCATGTTCTTATAATACAGCTGACAGTTGACTGTGGAATATTTAGGAGCGAGGAAATTTCACGACTGGATTTGTTGCACAGGTGGCATCCTATCACAGTTCCACGCTGGAATTCACTGAGCTCCTGAGAGCGACCCATTCTTTCACAAATGTTTGTAAAAACAGTCTGCATGCCTAGGTGCTTGATTTTATACACCTGTGGCCATGGAAGTGATTGGAACACCTGATTCTGATTATTTGGATGGGTGAGCGAATACTTTTGGCAATATAGTGTATGTTTGAGGTTGTTTTACTGCTGCAGAATAGATTGGGGCCAAACAGACATCTCCCTGATGATATTACATGATGGTGAAGTATCTGCCTGTATTTCTCAGCACTGAGAACACCATTAATCCTGACCAAAACTTCAACTCTATTTGCAGAAAAAGAGCCCTAAACCTACACGATACCTCCACCATGCTTCACTGTTGCCTGCAGACAATTATTATTGTACAGCTCTCTAAATAAATAAATAAATAAAAAATAAGCATAATAGAAGGTAACTCCAAGAAGGAAAGATCTTACCCTACACTGACCCAAGCTAGCAAAGAGAATTAATCATAAAAAAAATTAAAGAAAAGTTTCTAGCTAACTCAGAATAAAGAAACAGC
Organism: Hemibagrus wyckioides; assembly: GCF_019097595.1. Lineage (NCBI taxonomy): Eukaryota > Metazoa > Chordata > Actinopteri > Siluriformes > Bagridae > Hemibagrus > Hemibagrus wyckioides. Next base: position 18,673,860 of record NC_080731.1, read on the forward strand.
CACATTGACACAGACTGGATTCAGAAGAGAATTGCTTATTAGCATTAAAACAAGACAACAAACAAACCAGTTGGTATGAGGGATACAAGTCGCATGATCGTCCAGCTTGCACTGAAGTCCCGCTGGTTACAGTGTCATTATATAAATCACATGCAGGTTCCCCGTCCAATCAGATTTTAACACGTTTCCCCTTTGGCCTTGTTTCAAATCATATTTAGACATGTGTCCCCTATCTGGCATTTGTTCAATCACCTTTCAGCACAGGTAGCACTTGTTGTGCATGTATTCTTCCCCTTGCAAGTTTTCTATTCTTGTCTTTGCAAGTTTCCTGTTATATCCAGAAAAGGCCATGTTTCCTCTCCCCGCTTTTGCCTTAGATCATGGAGTTTTTCCACTTTGAGAAGCCCATAACTTGTCTATACTTTTTATTTTACTCTGGATTTCTTGTTTAAAATCTAATTTCTTTTCCTCTTCTTTGATATTCTCTAGAGATGGTGTTTGTGAGTTTCCTCTATATAGTGTACATATTGTACTGTATCCTACTCTACACTGGTGCACTGTGAGGACTGACTTGTAAGAGTGATGGTTTCTTACATGCATCTTACCATAATTTTTTCACAGTCTGTCTGGGGTAACAGTTTCTACTTAATCAAAATCACTTAATTTTTGCAGTCAGTTTAAGAGGCTAAAAGCTTTTATCATTATTTTTCCTAACAGTTTAGTTTATATCAGTGTTTGTTATTTAGAATTTCCTCCAATCACTTTTTAAACAAAACCATAATGAAGGCGACTTTAAAAGGAAGTGCAGAAAAAACTGTGTCAAGATTCTCCATGATGCTCAGTAAAAGTTACTAAAGCTAATTTCCTCATCAAACTGCACTAATTGTAGCTGTAGACTCATTTCCGTAACAGTTTTCTAAAGCAAATGTTGCGAAGTCACCACATATTGACCGAAAGCATTTTTGCTTTACAACATTTCTTTGAACGTGTCTAAGACTTTTGCACAGTACTGTGTATATATACTGAGCATCTTGGAGAATCTTGCCAAGGATATTGTCACAAAATAAAGCAGCCTTCATTATGGTTTCTGTCTGAAAAGTGCTGCTACATGATATTTAGTATTATATTCAATATATTTATATTTGATATTGTTAATTTTTTTTTTTGTTGTTGTTGTTGAAAAAGTAGTGTTTGGGAGAAAAAAGTTTTTGTGCTGACCCAGTAATGCAGATCTCATAAAATCTGTAACAAACTATGTAGTAAAAATAGGTGGTAAAAACTGATTTCTGTATAGTATTGTATATACAGCTATAGCATACAAATAAAACATAAGTTTTTTTACTTTTAAAAGAAATTTGTTTGTCTGAATTTTAACTTAAATTCTTTAAATATTAAATATTCTTAGTGAAAATCTTACAGATGGACAGAATTTTTCTTTCTTTTTGTTGAAATCTTATCATTTTACTACCCTCAGTTACACAACTATGTACTGGTAAATGTGAATATATAAAACAAATCTAATAAGTATTTAGTAAAGTAATAAGTGAGATTATAAACTTACCCATGACACAGAGAAACACAGAGAGAGTTGTAAACTGAAGCATTGTGTATCAGACCAGAGACAAAGAGGAAACGGTCTGTTGGGTGAATCAAACCCTGGTGTATCTGTGTGCAGGGGTGTGGAGAGTTATACACACTACAGCACTTAGATAAAAAAAGGAGGGGCCCACAGGAAAAAAGTAACCTGAAAAAGATCTGTTTATGATTTCTATACTTTTTCTTTTCGTTTTCTTCTGACATGAAACACTGCAGTAATCTCATAAAACCATACAAATGTTTCTGATTAATGAAAATATTTCCAGATAAAATGTAACTTACCTTTAAATGTTTGTGTGTAGACTTTAGCGTTAGTGAAAAATAATCCTGGTGTCTTTGTACAGTTCAGAGGGTTTTTATAACGATCTTTTCTCAGGTCCACATCCATGGGAGTGTTGATGATTTCTGAACAGAGTTAGAGCAGAGACATGCAATGAGACCAAACTTTTTTTCCAAGATCATTCCTAATTAAATAACACACACACACACACAAACACTTTTAAAGTGTGTCATCTGATGTTCATTCAAACACACTGCCAGGTTTATTTCATTCTACAAACTAATGGAACTGATGTAGTTATTTTAACAAACCTGATCTGGAGAATCTGAATGTGAAACATTTTCATCTGTTTATCAGATTATCAGTGGTGTCAACTGCACTATAAATACTGCACAACAATCAGGATTCACCTTTTTATTATGAACATAATCTGTCAGGTTTGTTTTGTGCAAATTTAATAGTGTAAAAAATGGTTACACTATTATGATATAATACAGCAGATATAAAAAGCAGCTGGAGGTGAGAAGCAGAGGAACCTCAGGTGAATGTGTCAGTTTTCACACTTCAAATGCAAGCTTCATGCATGCAAAAGTAGCAGGTGTCTGGTCTGTGGTTGGAAAATGATCACAACAGAAAAATGGACAGCTGCTGCATAGGGGTGAGATAAAACTTGTGGTTTAAGAGATGGCTTCACATGACTACCATGCGGCTGAAACAAATAAAGACAAAAAGAAAATTGTAGCTGTCTATAAAATCATTTTATTATTGCTCTGAAAATCATATGTTCAGTGGGGTGTGTATTGTTTTCTGTGTGATGACTGAACTCTCTGCTTCAGCTCTTTCTGGAGCTCTTTTCGAGTGCTGCTTCACTCCTGAGCTGCTCTTCTGATTAACTTCCTAACTGTTCAGTCAGAGATCTTGTGAGATGTTCCTGTTCATGGCTGGTTGATGGATGATTGATGTTGGTGATGTTTCTACTTTCAGATAACAGACATGATGCTGCTTACAGGAACATTTAGGAGTTGAGAAATCCGTCTGTAATCAGTGCTGTTAATCTGCTGCTCAACAATGTTGCTGTGAAGATCATGGAGTAGATCGTTATCCATTACACATCATCAGATGGTTTTTGAGCTTCAGCTTGGTTATAAATAATTTGTTTACTTGCACTCTGGATTCTAAGAGTGAAAATACAAACCTACCAACACACACTAACCCAACTGATTATAATCAACACAGGAAAGAGAACTAATTACTACAATCAGCTGTTTTTCTTACTGTGTTCAATACTTTTTCTGTTATTCCATTTTTTTCTGTGTAGTTTTATTGAGTTAATATCAATGTCTGGTCTAAAAGTCTTTAAAACTTATTTCCCTCACTGCATATGGCACAAGCAGCACAAGAACCATTAAAGCTCTCACACACTGCATTTTACTGGGGTTTGAAGACACAGACTCACACAGGTACTCTGACTGCCCCCTACTGGTTAGTTATAACACACCTCTCACCTCCTAATGAAAGACCAGAGCTCTGAGTGCTTCCTTACTGGTTCCTAAGAAGTCCTGTGTGTTTACTGTAGTGCTGGATTCAGTGAAACTGCCATGATTTTGTAGAACAGAATTATCTGGAACATTCAATACAGGGAATAAACTCATACATCTCGACATTAGTCTTAATATTAATATATAAAATGTGTAGTTAAATGGAAAAGATCCGGATTATGTACTTCCTTTATCCCTTCATGAACTCCCTCAGAAGTTTAATGTGAGACAGGTTCAGGATTTGACTTTTAAACACACAAACTCATTTCCCACATCCTTCAGTAACTATGCTAATAGTTAATATGCTACTATGAATTATTCACGGACATTTCCAAAAAAAAAAAACAAAAAACAAAACTTGGATATCGGAAACCCGGTGTGTGTTGAGTCTTCATCAGTGTTGTAGAGAAGCGGTGTGATTTATAATGACTCCTTCATGGTGAAATGAGACACAGCCCACTGTACATGGAAACATTAGCGACTTTTGTACTGAAACATTAATAAAACATTTTTAGACTAGTCTTACTTCTGAAATGAAACTTCCGGATTCACAAATCTATGAAAATTATTTATCAGGACAATTTATAGTTCGGATAAAATACATGAACTTTAGAAACCCACCATGTCTGAATAAACACTATTTTTCCTACCCATTTTATGTAAGTCCCGCCTCCTTCACAATGATTGGCTAATCCTTAATTCCGCTCGTATGCGCCCAATCACAGTCCGAGTAGGATTTATTACTAAATCCGAATTCAGCTCACAAACTCCAAGAATCGTAACATTAAGTATATGTGATACATAAAACTTCAATATATAATAAGTGTTCTGTCATTAATGTGTTTTCACTGACAATTAAGTCTCTTTTTCACTGAAACCCTGTAGCGCCATCTTCTGACCATAATTTAGAACTAGAACTTGTGACGCTGTAACACAAGAATTTCCCACAAGGAATCAAAAAAAGTCACATGTTGACATGTTCATGTGTTGATGCCTTACTGGTGAATAAACATGTAGAATTTGAGACACATCACACAATGGAATTATGTTTTACTTCTTGTTTGTGTGGGGTGAAATGTTAATTTAAACACCATAGTAACCCATTTACATAATGTTAAATTATAAAAGACAAACAATTTCAAGAAACAAAGACATAAAATAAAAATAATGAAATAAAGAATATAACATAAACAAAATGTATAATTACAACAAATTGTATAATACAATCAAATTAAACAGTTTTACTGCTTTTGGATTTTTCATTTTACTAAAGGCATCTGATAAATATTTTAGATCAATTTTAAACACAATAAGCAAAGGAGGGGATTTAAAGTATCTACTTTTATGTATAAAATATTAAGCCAATTATATAATATTATTAAAATCCTACAAAACAGAGCACTCTTTGGTTATTCCGTACATTACATCTCGTAAGGTTAGAGTAAAAGCACCAGTAACCACACCCTTCTCCAACATCCAGTACTGCTGCTCAACATACTGCCCTTCTCTAGCCGATCAGTACAGTGACGTCACTGACGCGCAACCGGTTAGTGTTAAACATGTGACCCTTTAAAAAAAATTGTGTTTAATTCTGTGATTGGCATGTATTATTATTATTATTATTATTATTATTATTATTATTATTATTTTCTACGAGTACTATACTTATGTCCCGGATTTGAGGCTATAAAGATCTTCTAATTAGCTGGAAAGTCCATTACATATATAGCCCAAGTATATGTTTTCGTAAAGAAAGTGTAAAAACTTGCATTAACAAGAATAAACACACTTCTGTTTAAGAACAAACGTCCTTCTTTCACTGCAGTATCATATCAGATCTGCAGTTTATAGTCAGTCTACTGTCACTATTGTTCAACATTTACCGGATTAAACATCTGATAGTTTGTGCCAAGTGTAAAGTTTGGTGGAGGGGGGATTATGGTGTGGGGTTGTTTTTCAGGAGCTGGGCTTGGCCCCTTAGTTCCAGTGAAAGGAACTCTGAATGCTTCAGCATACCAAGGCATTTTGGACAATTCCATGCTCCCAACTTTGTGGGAACAGTTTGGAGCTGGCCCCTTCCTCTTCCAACATCTCACCAAACTCACCAGCTGATGAAAGATGTAGAGAAAACGGGAGAAAAAGCAGGACTTTGAACACAGCGCTGCTGTCCTCCATTTTTCAGTGTAGAATTTAACCGAACAGAAATAAAGAATCTCATGAATTAGGATGAATTGTGAATTTCCCTTTGGGATGAATAAAGTATCTATCTATCTATCTATCTATCTATCTATCTATCTATCTATCTATCTATCTATCTATCTATCTATCTATCTATCTATCTATCTATCTATCTAACTATCTATGAATGAAATTTTGTGGCACACTGGAATAACTTCCTCACAGCGTTCACCACCATGCAAAACTGCAGGAGAGAAAAAAAATTAGCCGAGACTTTGTCGGACAAGGTCACATGATTGTAATTGTTGATCTGATTGGTTGCTTCAGTGTTCGATGTCTGATTTTTTTTCCAGAGGTGGAGCTTTAAATCCAGTGGATTTAGTAAAAAAAAAAAACTGAAAAGATGCAAGGGCTTAGCATTGTTGCCTCACAGCGAGAAGGTCCTGTTGTGTGTGGGGGCATTGTGTAGAGTATTACTGCAGACAACTTATTATTAAGTCATCCAGAAAAAGATCCCAAACTCTGCAATACTATGAACAATTGCCCACAAATAAGATAAATACCACAGATATTTAAATATGCATTGCCATAAATATTCACTGTAAAATGAAGACTGAGTGGGATACAATCATTATGAATGCAAATAAATGTTTGTACAGATTCGCTGCTTGCTCTGTCCACAGCAGAAGCATTAAAAGTGTCGATTGTATTGAAAAAGGCTTCACTGCTCCAAGCTTTGACCCTTTAATGTTGTGTGACCGTTTGGTAGCGTCATTATATTTCATTAACATTTTTTTTTTATAACTTAACCCAAGCTGATTGGGCAGCCGTTTGATAGATGCCTATATTTAAATAATTATGGGGTCTGTTAAAAAAAAAACAGTTATATATTGTTATTATTGACCAAATTAAATAAATAAAGTAAGAATTTTTCCATTGCTTTGGACATTAAAGGGTTAACACTTGGTGATTTATTAGCAGTTTCTATTTTATAATGAAATAAATATACTGTGCTTGTATGACTCATGGATAATAGTGCTTGTGTGAAACACACACACAGGTTGGTATTTACTACAAAAGATATCAAATGTCAAATCACACACATATAGAATCGGCCTGAAATAATGGCTATTTATTTAACATTCAGTTTGTTGAACCCTAGTAAGAGTAATTATAAGGAATAATAATACAGCAGTTTTCAAACATATTGTAAGAATGATTAATTAATGGGTATATTTTCCTTATAATAATACATAATAGTTTAAATGTATTTCATTTCAGTTTTGCAGTAAATGATAAAATGAAGATAGATCAGAGGAGGAATGGAGCAGAAGAGGACACAGGAATAACATCTCAGAATAATAGCAAGAACATGCAATGTCCGAGAAAAAAAAAAAAAGCCTACAGACCAGAGTCAAGGGTTGCATTACATATATATTCACATTTTACATAAAAAGATTCATGCAAATTACAAGCAAAACAAAAGAAAAACAATATGTACATGTATTCTGGTTAAAGAAAGAAAAAAAAGTCTCACTTCAGCAGTGGAAAAAAGAGAGAGATTTCTGGCATTTGGCACACGCTCTTACAGAGTGACATACAAGAATGCTTAGAAGTAAATGTACATACAACATACAACAATACATAAAACAAGCAGGAAAAATGAGAGCTAGTTTAAGTGCTTCAGGAAGAGGTAGGTCTTCATCCACCGCTTGAAGACGGTCAGTGACTCGACTGTTTGGACATCTAGGGGACGTTCATTGCACCACCTGTGTGCCAGAGCAGAGAAGAGTCTTGATGTATACCTACCTTTTACCCTGAGAGATGGTGGGACCAGTCGAGCAGTGCCAGTGGACCTGAGGGAGCGAGGTGCAGTCTGAGGAGAAATAAGAGCTTTGAGGTAAGAGTGCAGTGGGGTGGTGTGGGAGAACTTAGGCAGGTCATGCAGCTGCATTTTAGATCATTTACAGAGGACAAACTGCATTCAGCATTCAGAGGTATATATACTGTGTTAAAAATATTGTTTGTTGCTTCAGACAGGAACATGTTAAAATGTCATTATAAAGCACAGCTACAACGTGTGCTATTCGTGGCTACATTTACAACCAGGAGAAATTTCATTTGTGGCTTAAAGAAGAGTTTTACCTACACACGGCTAAAGTTAAGGCGGACTAGTAAAGCTCAGATAAAGATACTAGTAGACTATAACTAATAGCAGTAATAATAGTAATAATCACCTGCAGCTGTGTGATTACACGAGCTCCCTCGAAACCTAAGCTTAAGGTGAGACATGTTCAGGCTTTGACTTTTAAATACACAAACTCATTTCCCACATCCTTCACAACCGACTGTATTACAGTGAAGGTTCTGCTAAACCTCCGAGATCTTCACAAGCAACTGAATCAACAAGAGATAAATATGTTACTGTAATTTATCCACTGACACTTTTTTTTAAGTAATATCTACAGCAATGCACAAAAAAGACAAAACACAATCAACTCTTATTTTTATCTGGATGTACCACAGTTATGACGCTGTCACTAGTTTATTTGTTAAATAATTTAATACTTTCTATATAAAACCATAGACAACATATAACATTGTTTGTGCCTTAAATGTCTGAACATCACATTCATAGCACTTCATAATAAAAATAAGTCTCATATCATACATGTAAATCTAATGCATTCACTACATTTGCTCTGAAAAGCAGAAATAGTTGGTTTGTTAAACACTGATATATCAGGAGGCATTAGAAGTCAACAGCAAAGCTCTCGATTTACCAGTCAACCTATGTTCCTACTCTCACTTATGGTCATTGGCTTTGGGTCATGACCAAAAGGACCAGATCCCGGATACAAGCGGCCAAAATGAGTTTCCTTCATAGGGTGGCATAGTGTTCCCTTAGAGAGAGGGTAAGGAGCTCTGTCACCCGGGAGGAGCTCGGAGTAGAGCCGCTGCTCCTCCACATCGAAAGGGGCCAGCTGAGGTGGAAGGGGGTAGACCCAGGACACACTGGAGGGACTATGTCTCTCGGCCGACTGCTTAAACTGCTGCTCCTGTCTAGTCAGTCATTTGTGTTTGTCTGTCATTTGTGTACATTATATATATATATATATATATATATATATATATATATATATATATATATATATACACACATGTATGTATACATACACACACGAGTCAGTTATTTTATGTATCTGCATTTTTACTGTAAGATATTCCCTATGGAGTTCAGATTTCATTGAATTCTTATATTAATAATATAATGAAATGCATGTTGGGATTTTTTTTGTCTCCATTTGTACCAGTAACCTTCACCCCCGACACACACAAACACCTTCTGACCTCCAACACACACACACACCCCACTGCCATGTGTGAGTTACAATATCTACAATATCTGATTAAAGTGATGATGACAGTGAGGTGCTGCTACGAATGAATCAGTTACCACAGAGTTAGAGTTTTTTCCCCTCTCACACTTTATAGTATTAGAACTTTTAATCTGTCACATTTTACTGCTTCTTTATCCTTTATTACTTTTTATTGCCTTTTTGTAACATTGTGTTCTGACTTTTTTGCTAATACTGATCATAGTGTTGAGATTATATGCAAGCCGCCAGGTATTTAATGCATTCAATATTTTAAAATTGCAATTATTTCATATCTCTGTATATTTTCGTCTAATAAATTCATTAGTATTTCAGATTTCATACTTTAAACGGATTTGACAGAAAACATTATATTCTTATGTTAATAATATTGTAAACTGCTTGTTTTTTTTGTTTCTTTTATGAAATGCTTTCGATACGCTGAAGTTCCCTTGACACATCCTCACCTTCCCCCCAGCGTATGCTTGCATGCACCCACACACAAATAAAACTAACATTTTTTACTCTTGCCCTGAGTACCAGTCTACTATTTTCTCAAGATGTCCACTACATTGTGTTCTCTATCACAGTGTGTGTGTTGTAGTGGAAAAGTGTTATTTGTCTGTATATTATCAAAGGGACTGTGCAATAGTAAAGGAGTGTGTTATTAGTGTGTGTGTGTGTGTGTGTGTGTGTTGTAAAGGATGTAGGAGTGTGTATACTATCTGTGTGTGTGTCTAATAGCTGTATTTGCAGTAACAGAGCAGGTCACACACTTTATCTTTCTTCTTTAGAGTCTCTCTGCCATAAGACACAAACTTCTTTAACTGATCAATACAGCTGTTCTTCAAATAGTCCTTCCAGTATTTAGCTTCATCTCCTGTAGGATCCCACTGCTTTATAAAGATTTCAGCTTGTGCTTTAGCTGCAGTCCAAGTTCCAGTTTTCAGATCCAGACTGATGAAACTGACACACACACACACACACACACACACACACACTTCTATAATTAAATTCTCACATCTCTCATGTAAATCTGTGTAAATCAAAGCAAAATAAATAAAACTGGCAGAATAAAAGTTTGTTTCATTTCCACACTGGAATTTCAGATATGTGTGACAGGACAACATTTAAGATATTGATTCTGTGCCAGAAATATTTGTTCACGTTCCCACAGTTTCATTGAATAAACCTGGCAAGAATAAAAAAAAGATCTTTGTAAGACTTTAAGACAGAATTTATAATATCAGTGTAGTGTCAGGAGGAGCAGCTCTACTGCAGAGTAGAAAGTCTACAAACATCTTCATCTTGTTTCATATACTCTTATTAAGAAATGCCTGTGATGGACTGGTGACCTGTCCAGGGTGTACCCCTGCCATTCACCCAATGTGTGCTGGGATAGCTACATCATCTCAGTGTCATATCTTCTAACAAGATATCTTTACAAATAACACCCCTCTAAAAGTCTATGTAAGTCTCTGTAACAGCAGTCAAAATAAAACATCAAGATAAACACAATTCAGGTTTAAAAATAAAGCCCTTCTTACACTCTTGGATAAAATCTCTCAGTTTTCTTGTGATCCTGTATAATAAAGTCAGAAACTTTATTCTCTATTTTATTGAGGACAGACGACTTTCATGTATATAGTTTTCATATCATTTATTTAGTTTGTAAATGTCACATGGCCATCACGGACAATGCAGATCCAGACCACCAGAGAGCCCCTGACCCATCATTTAAACTTCTCCTGTTTATTACTCCGTTTCCCCTCTTGACCATGTTCACCTGTTTCATCCTAGTTTAACTCCATTCTGTTTACTGTTTGTTTCCTTTATTCCCTCTGTATTATAGAAATAAAGACCTGTATTTGCATTTGCCTCAAAAAAGGTTTCCTAACCTGTGGCATGATTATAGTTTAGTAAATAAATAAACCAACCAAAGACATTTTCTTCATGTTCTTATTTAGAAGCTATTTATTTTTTAATGAATTTATTTACAGATTAATAAATATACAGTACCACATACTACAGCACTGAGCTCAGTGGAGCAGAACAGAACAGCGCCTCATACAAACACAATCACATAGAAAACTGTACAAATGTACAAACAAAATTCATAAATACATTTTACATATTGTGTGTGGTCCTCATCTCCATCTCCTGGTGTCTCCTAAAGAAACAGGATCAGCTCTGAGCTGAGATTTAATGTAAGCTCAGGTTTTTCTGCTGGATTTTCAGTCCACACAGATTTTTATTCCATAAACATCATCATGTCTTACTCTCTCAGTTCAGCAGAAAGACACACAGTCACACTTTAATAGTGGTTGGAGACTCTTCAGAAGCTGGAGCACGTTTAAAGCCTGAAACACAGATGATGGACAGACAGTTATTTATCAGTTTATCAGTTCAGACTAAAAACAAGCAAAATATTCATCAAATCTCCTTCAAGAATTAGAAAGTGTAAATCTGTTCTCTGAAAACTTCACATCTGCCTCCTTCCTCCTCTCACCAGAGTTCTTCTTTTTCCAGACCATAATTCCAGCAACAACGACAACGAGAACAACGAGAGCCACGAGAACACCAACGATGATAGGCATCAGTCCTCCACCTGTTAAATCAGCACAGAGTCTTTATTATCTGCTGCATCAGGAAATCAGATTTATTGTTTATACTGTATGTGGAGTTGATCAGGACCTTCTTCTGGTACTTCTAGCACTAACTCCTCCTTCAAGCTGCTGTGCTGAATCACGCAGGTGTAGGTGTGTTTCTGCAGATCCTCAGCTGTGACTTTCAGAATGCTTCTCTTCTGGAAGCTTCCATCCTGGTTGGGTAACGTATCTTTGAGCTCCACATTCTTATACATGTCCTCTCCGTCCTTCCTCCAGGTGATATTCACTGCTTTGGGGAAGAAACCTGTAGCGTTACACACCACCTCTGGAGAAGGCGAGTGTTTCTGGAACACTGATGCTGTAGGAGGATCTGCAGAGACACACAGAGACATATAAAAATCTGTCAAATATAAATATATTGTGTAAATGACACTAGTGTTTGCACGTGTGTGTGTGTGTGTGTGTGTGTGTGTGTGTGTTACACGGACACAGTTTGTCATAACTGTTTACACATCACTGTGTGTATCACTGTGTGCGGGTTGTAAAAAAAAAAAAAGTGTTCATTGTGTTATTTGTCTGAACATCATCAAAGGGAATGTGCCATAGTAAAGGAGTGGGTTATTAGCATGTGTTTGTCATTAGACTGTATACAGTCTAATGTGTGTGTGTGTGTCTAACAGCTGCAATTACAGTAACAGGTCACACACTTTACCTTTCCTCTCCAGAGTCTCTCTGCCATAAGACACAAACTTCAGTAGCTGATCAACACAGTTACTCTTCAGGTAGTTCTTCCAGTATTGAGCCTTTCCTGCATTAGGATCCCACTGCTTTATAAAGATCACAGCTTTATCATTAGCTGCAGTCCAGTTTGCAGTGTTCAGATCCAAACTGATGAAATCTTCTCCATTATAACCGTACTGATCATATCCTCTAGTAGTGCTGTCATCATGGAGCTCACAGCCGTACATCCTCTGAAGTGTGTGATTACCTACACACACATACACACACACACAGACACACACACACACAGAGAGAGAGAGAGAGCTCTGTACTGAATTCTGCTTGATCTTACATCTCTCCTCTAAATCAGAGCAAAATAAAGTTTCCAAATTCCAGTGTTATGGATGTGACAATTAAACTGGTAATGCATATTCATAGATCATGTAATCTAGGGAACTGACAGGCAAAATGTATTTTTTTCTAAAATACATTTAAGCTCTCAGTGACAGTACATAGCAAAATTTAAAATAAAAGATTTTTTCTAAAGAGTATTTTGCGGAAAAAAGAGCGTTATAGATCTGAAACACACATATTATCTGTTTGGGAAATCAACATCCAGACCATCACAGCACTTTTGGTGACACCTAAAATTACTTTTGTTTTGTAATTAAAAATAGCGCTGTGTGTAATAAATAGTGCTATTTATTAGCTGTTTATTAGCACAAACACTTACCCAACAAAAAAACAATAACAATAATAACACCACTTTTCAGAGAAAAATCATATATGACCATAATGAAGCCTGCTTTATGTTGCATGCAAAAAAAAAGCAAGTAAAGAAAAACAGGTCCCTCACACACTTTGGGGATAAAAAGTGTAAACACCCAGCAGGAACATTACAACTGAAATAATTATGAATGATAAGTCACTCAGATTTCATTATTATTTGAGATGTGGATCCAAATAAACATCATAAATATCTCCATTTGTTTTGTTAACATTTACCCATGGTTGTGATTATAGCCTAATGACGTTAGGCTGTGTTACATTTCACTGAAACACAGAAAAGAAATGTGCAAACACTGCATGCTACCAGCAGCTGGAACACATATCACAACATTGCACAGAAACATTGGACATTTTTGCATCAACACTATTTGTGTAGCAAAGAGTGAAAAGTTGTGGCCATGGAACTCACTGACATTTAATAAGAGGCTTATAAATTTATAGAGCTGGGCTGTTAAAGTAAGCTAACTGTATAGAATGCTCTCATCCCCTATTCAGTCAGGAAATTGTCAAATAATAACATTTTGTTATCGTTCCCCCTTCTTCAAACAGTAGAACACAGCCATTTAAAAACGCTGCTTTTTGTATTAATGCACACCTTCTACATGCTGTTAAACACATCAAACATATATAAATTCAATAAGGGCACTTACATATAATAATATATAGACCTTAGTGAATATTTTAAGTATAGTCTAGTTTGTGTGCCCAAATTGTTCTTTTTTTCCTTGACCTTTTCATGGAATAGTTTATTTAGGCAGTTAGGCTTGAGTAGACTAAGGATATGAAGAATATGTAGTGTTAAACAGAGCAGCTCTACTGCAGAGTAGAAAGTGTTCAAACATCTGCATCTTATATTTCATATACTGAACTCCATAAGGATTCACTTTGGTGCTTCAGTAAAGCTTTTGTGGAATTGCAGTGGGAGTTTTGAGGTTTATTTATTTATTTGTAATAATCTCCCAACTATTAACCATTCATTAATTGGTACAGTTACTCAAACAACAAAAATCTTGTGTGTCCAGAGTACAGTCAGTGTGTGTTACTGATTAAAACTCTGACTTTTACCTTCATTTGAATTCAAGCTCTTCCTTACTGCAGCCACTGTGTCTTGGAATTGGTGCTGACGATCCTTCACACGCTCTGTCTCTCTGTTCCAGTAATCTGGATCATCAGTAAAGAACTTCTGCATCCACTCCGTCTTTGGTATCATCTTCCTGATGTTACTGTCGTAGTACACACACTGCCCTCCATCCATCAGACCCACAGTAGAGAATTCTGGGAAATGTATTGCTGGTGTGATGGCAGTATAGAGGTACTGCAGAGAGTGTGTGTCTGCAAAAGTTAAAATAGTTTTAGTAACTCAGCACATATAAAGAAAGACTATAACGTTTAGGAAAATTCAGGATGATGTCACCAGCACCTACTGAATTAATTAATAGGGCCACCTAATGCACACAAACTTTAATTTATACGTTTCAAATTCAGTTGGTGGCAGTATGACAATCAATTAAAATGAATATGAGATGTGATTAAACCTCATCACTGACCACACATGTGAACTCAGACGAAGTACAGCAGATTATCATCATCATCATCATCATCATCATCATCATGGCAACAGTGTTTAAAATATAGCCAGTTCTGTTGGAATTATGATAAATCATCTGACTTCCTGTGTCTAATTGGTGACACTACAAGAGTCAGTTACTCGTGTCGTGTCTGTGACTCGACATCATTTAAGATACACCAGAACTTTCAAGCACATCACACATACAGGGGAAATATGCCACACTTTCTGTTTAAGTGGTTTGATAGATTAATTGATCACACTGACGCAGCAAGACTGCATAAGCCATCAAAAATGTATCTGATATTCAACATCAAGAATCTTGATCATTATGCTGAATACATTTGTTCTGAATCTGATGAAGCATGTTTGAGGAGTATCTAAAAGAAACTCTAATATCCAGTGCCAGTAGGTGGCGCTAATAAATCACCACTGACGATCATATGCTAATGCTGTATTGTTCAGTGAATGTCAATCACTGAACAATTACCATAGTTACCATAGCAACACTGACTGAGACGTCACAAATTCCTTCATAATTTAATATTATAGCTATATTGACATGATACTGCTGACTTTACTATGCTAGAGACATTAGACTTCATCACAGTTAAACTACTATGAATGTAAGAAAATGTGCACAAAAACAGCTTAGCTTTAACATCCTATACCTGACGAGAGCTTTTGGATATCGGTCTATGACACTCCGACAGTTTTATCACTGATCTTCAACTCATCTATGGGATCTCCAGAACACTCGAGGCTACGCACCCTACCTGGCCAGGCAGAAGTGCTT
The DNA here is from genome assembly GCF_019097595.1 of Hemibagrus wyckioides. Taxonomy (NCBI): domain Eukaryota; kingdom Metazoa; phylum Chordata; class Actinopteri; order Siluriformes; family Bagridae; genus Hemibagrus; species Hemibagrus wyckioides. Next base: position 18,689,310 of record NC_080731.1, read on the forward strand.
GCAGGCGGCAAAGAGATCATAAACAAAGGTGGGGGAAACATGGAGAGCTAAGAGCTAAGCTAACACCGCAGCGGCTCTCGTTACCTAGCATATTCCTCACTAATGTGAAGTCATTGGTGAATAAAATACAACTTTGCATCACCCACAGCAAGAGACTTTCTGACTGTACTGTCATGATCTTCACAGAAACATGGCTAGATAGCGGAGTACCCGACGATGCTATTGAGCTAGCCGGACGCCACACACTCCAGGCAGATAGATCAGCGGATGACTCCAGTAAGACCAGAGGTGGGGGATTGTGCATTTATGTCAACAAAGCTTGGTGCATGAACTCTGTCACTGTTGAAAGTCACTGTTCAGCTAACCTGGAGTTTCTCATGATTAGACCTTAGGTGTAGACCTTTTTATCTGCCAAGAGAGCTCACTTCCGTCATCATAACAGCAGCCTATATCCCCCGGACGCTAATGCCAAGCTTTCTATGAATGATCTTCATGCGGCCATTGGAAAACTACAAGCTGCTCACCTGGAAGCCGCAGTTATTGTTGCGGGTGATTTTAATCACTCCAACATAAAGACAGTGCTCCCCAAATTCCACCAGCATGTTTCCTGCTATACCAGAGGTGGCAAAATGTTGGACCATGTCTACACAAACATTGTTGGAGCCTACACTGTGACCCCCCTCCCCCACCTGGGACAGTCTGATCACCTTTCTTTGTTCCTCACCCCCAAGTATTTACCTCTCATCAACCGTGTGATGCCATCAAAGTGTGGCCAGGGGGGCAGACTCTGTACTTCAGTACAGGTTTCAGCACACAGACTGGAGTATGTTTGCCTCTGAGGCCACCTGACTACACCACCAATGACAGTGTTAACACGGAGAAACAAATCACCACATATCCTAATCAGAAGCCATGGATGAACAAGGAGGTGTGGCACATCCAGGCAAATCTAATGAGGGGCATCAAAAAGGCCAAATACTGCTACAAACGTAAGGTGGAGGAACAATTCCAATTCCGACCCCCGACACATGTGGCAGGGCATCCAGGCCATCAGTGACTACAAGCCCAGCAACTCCACCCTGAATGACACAGATGTCTCCTTTCTTAACAAGATAAATGACTTTTATGCTCGCTTTGACAGAGACAACAAGGAGAAAGACATCATGACCAGACCCTCTGCAGACCACCAACCCCTAACACTCACCTCCACAGAGGTGTACAATGTACTGAGCTGGATCAATGCATTTAAGGCTGCTGGCCCCAATGGCATCCCTGGATGTGTGCTAAGGGCATGTGCTGAGCAGATGAGAGAGATCTTGGCATCAATACCTCCCTGCAACACTTGGTCGCATGGTGTACTGACAATAACCTGCTCCTTAACACCAGCAAGACAAGATTCAAGATTCAAGATTCAAGAAGCTTTTATTGTCATTTCAACCACATATTTTAAAAAAAAAAAAAAAAGTATTGTGCAAAAATATTGTGCAAAAATACACAGCAGCGGTTGAGGTAGTGCAAATAGAATAAACATAAATATAACTATAGCAGTGGATGACAGGTAGAGGTAGTGCAGTAAGTAATGAACAGTATAAATTGTGTGTGTGTGTGTGCGTCCACACAGTCAAGAGAGAGTGTGTTTATATCTGTGTGTGAGAGAGACAGAGAGTTAATATACAGTTCAGTCCTGAGTGAGAGTGTGTGTGTGTGTGTGTGAGAGAGAGTGTAGAACAGTTCAGTCCTGAGTGAGAGTGTGTGTGAGAGTGTAGAACTGTTCAGTCCCGGGTGTTGAGGAGCCTGATGGCTTGAGGAAAGAAACTGTTACACAGTCTGGTTGTGAGGGCCCGAATGCTCCGGTACCTCTTTCCAGATGGCAGGAGGGTGAAGAGTGTGTGTGAGGGGTGTGTGGGGTCAGCCACAATGCTGTTGGCTTTGCGGATGCAGCGTGCGGTGTAAATGTCTGTGATAGAGGGGAGAGAGACTCCGATGATCTCAGCTGTCCTCACTATCCGCTGAAGGGTCTTGCGATCCGAAACGGTGCAGTTCCCAAACCAGGCAGTGATGCAGCTGCTCAGGATGCTCTCGATGGTCCCTCTGTAGAACACAGTCAGGATGGGGGAAGGGAGATGGGCTTTCCTCAGCCTCCTCAGGAAGTAGAGGCGCTGCTGGGCTTTCTTGGTGATGGAGCTGGTGTTGAGTGACCAGGTGAAGTTCTCCGCCAGATGGACACCAAGGAATTTGATGCTCTTGATGATCTCCACAGAGGAGCCATCGATGGACAGCGGAGAATGGTCACACTGTGCTCTCCTGAAGTCAGCAACCATCTCTTTGGTCTTGTCGACGTTCAGGGAGAGGTTGTTGGCTCTGCACCAGGCTGTTAGCCGCTGCACCTCCTCTCTGTAAGCTGACTCGTCGTTCTTGCTGATGAGACCCACCACAGTCGTGTCATCGGTGAACTTGACGATGTGGTTGGATCTGTGCATTGCTGCACAGTCGTGAGTCAGCAGAGTGAACAGCAATGGACTGAGCACACAGCCCTGAGGCGCTCCAGTGCTCAGTGTGGTGGTGCTGGAGATACTGCTCCCGATCCGGACTGACTGAGGTCTCCCAGTCAGGAAATCCAGGATCCAGTTGCAGAGAGAGGTGTTCAGGCCCAGGAGACTCAGCTTCTTAATCAGCTGCTGAGGGATGATTGTGTTGAATGCTGAACTGAAATCTATGAACAGCATTCGAACGTAGGGGTCTTTGCAGTCCAGGTGTGTGA